>NW_022170511.1:29552390-29603359 GCF_008802855.1 Photinus pyralis
TGAATGCAATTTTTCTAAATTATCATTAAGTGGAAGAACGTGTTAGGGGGGGGGGGGGGGGGGGGGGGGGGGGTAATACATATACCATCGTACAGTGGAAGGAACGAACAAAGTACGAACGAGGATGGGTCCTGATCACCAATCGATGAAGATAAATTAAAAAAAAAAGGAATATAAAACGGCGCATAAACAAAGAACGATACAGGGTATGGGTAGAAAAGTGTGGAAAATTACAGAGGAAGATTGAATAAATGGGAAGAAACAAAATCTGAGAACATAGATGAAGAATAAAACAAGTATAAATTGTGTACAACTCTTCTGTAGATAAAGCGCATTTTTTACATCGAAATAGCTTAGTAAATGGTTGGGTTATATGGTAGTAGCATGCTATCGATCTTTACTTTCTTGATAGATGATTAATGGGGATCTTTACACATAAAGAATTAAAGGCCGCCTGGCATATATTCAAAATCCTCTGACATTCTATTCTGCAGATATTTGCACTGAAAGCTTTGATAACACCAATATATTGCCTTTTATGAGTACCCTCTTGAGACACTTCGTTGTCGAGGTATTTGCTTTTAAAGTTTTGAAATCACCAATAGATTTATTTCTTCCAAACGTCCTAATCCTCAACTCCTTCAGAAAGCGAAATATTTGATGGCCGCCTGGCACACCTTCAAGGTATGGGCTATTTACTGCAAACTCCAAATTCCAGGACACTAGGATCATTCCCCTAGAAGTAGTTCAAAACGGCAGAAGTGGGTCCGGACGGACAAAACGCAAATCTGAGAAAAATGCGCTAAAAAAGGGAGACATAGATGAGAAGGTCTTGAGGGAACAAAAAAAAACCGCACAAAAACATGTAAACAAGTATAAATTGTGCAGAACTGTTGTGCAGATAAAGCGCATTTTTTAAAACCGAAATAGCTTAGTAAATGATTGCGTTATAAGGTAGTAGCATGCTATATTTATCGATGTTTTCTTTCTTGTTAGATGATTAATAAGGAGACTTTACCAACTGCACTAATAGATATGTGTCGTCGAGACAATTCATTTTGCTTACTTTCTTCAATCTTCCTACAAAGCGTTTTAGAGATATTCGCTCGTAAAGTTTTGATATTACCAATAGATACATTTCTTCCAGACGCCTCAATCGCCCTTTTGAGTACCATCTTCCGACAATCTGTTCTTGAGATATAAGGAATTATTTATTTATATCCGATCACGATAAGCAGTCGAGGAGGATGCTGTGGTTAGTACAAATTAATTCGTTGAGACCTTTCATTAGAGCAGTGGTTCTCAAAGTAGCACGCACCCCAGCACTGCATAAGGGTGCCGCGTAACTTTTAAATATTTACTTAATAAGCTTATAAATTAAAAATGGAATTAAAATAATTATAAAAAATGAATATTATTAATTAATTTTATTACAATTCTGTTTTTTTAGTTTTTATTCTATTTATTTCTATGGTTCATAATTCATTAATCAATCATATGCTAGTATTGCATTACATCAGACTTTCTCAATCTTATAACTTATATTTGGAGTGCATATAGGGTTTTATGGGGAATCGAAAACGTCCTATTTTGGTTTTGACACGTAACCATCTTCAAGGTTGTTGAGTGTTGAGGGTGTCACAATTTTAAGAGTCATAACGGCTTGAAAAATTTTTTTTAACTTTTGTTCGCGTACACTGGCCAAAATGGCTTAAAAAACTCTACAAAAAAATCATAGCAAAAAAATAATAATACTAGGGGTGCCGCGGATTTTATTTAATCATTTTAGTGTGTGGCCAGACAAAAATTTTTGAGAAACACTGCATTAGAGTATCATGAAGTTCCCCCCCCCCCCGCAATCCCCTCTTTTGATAGGAAGTCAGAAAGTATGGGAGGGTAGTTGACAGAAAACACAGGAAAGTACAAAGCAATTAATTTCGGTGAGATTTTTCATTAGAGTACCATGAAGAATAGAACATGTGTTCACCCCCGCCCCCTATTTTTAAAAAATTTATTTGGCACCACTAAAATCAGGCGTATGCAAAATCTCAGACCAGTTGGTTGTCGCATGTAGAAGTTAAGCACGCTTTACGTTCAAAAACAGCATCTCAGGAAAATAATTCATGGAGAAGAGCGTCCCTTAAGACAACAAAAATTTGATGGCCGTCTGGAACACGTTGAAAGTATAGGTTACATATTGCAAAAAAAATTCATTCTTAAAAATGCGCTAAAAAAGATAAAGTGTGGAGGGAAATAGAAATATAGGATTGAAAGAAAAGCTTTATCAAGGTACTAGAAGGAAAACAGAAGAAAGAGAAAATACTAGACAAAGAAAGGGGAGATGTAGGTGAAGAGAGATCAAGAGAAAGGATGGAGCGACAATTAAAGAATCACAAGATCTGAAAACAAAGGGGTAATAGTACCAGTTCACGACAGAGATGACGAACTACTAGGTAGGTATCTCAGACCGAATGAGATTGCCTGGATACGAAGACCAAATCAAGAAAATAAAAAGAGTTTTGGAAGATGATAAACAGAGGAAAAGGGCCATGGACAAGATAGGAATCTAGTAAACAGGAAATGGAAAGGAGAGTATAACCTGAAGAATGAAAGAAGTGTCAATTTTCACAAGTGGTGATAAATATTGTGTGGAAAATTATAGGGGAATCGCAATAATGACCCTGGCATACATGAACGATGTAGTGATAATAGCAACAGAGGTAAAACAACTGAAACAAATGATGAGAAGAATGAAAAGGTATTGGGAAATGAACAGAATGAAGATAAATAGAATGCAAACGGAGGAAAGACAGCAAGTAAGAGAAGTTAAATAAAGTACCAAATGCAAATAGATAATGGGGCAAGTGAACAAATACACAAATAAGGGAGTTGTGGCAATGAGACATGTGTGAGGAATAGGAGAGAGGAGTTTCAAGAGTGACATCAGAACAATGCAATGCAATGCAAGTGTAGTTCGTCAGTAATTGCGTTTCCTTGGACAAACCATTTTAATTTTGGATATTGCTTGAACAGATCTTGAGATCTCTCGAATTCAATTATTTTTTGTTTCTTTATGTCCGTTCTGCGAAAGGGTTTTGTTTAAAAACGCTTTATGGTGCCTTACATTTTTTGTTACAGGGTTTTTGTACTCGTGTTTCTTTGTTTGTCCAATTTAAGATCCCGGTTCAATTCCTTATGGCAGATTTTTCCTTTATGTTTGTTGTGCCCGACTGTGATTATGTATAAAGACAACGCGTCCGGATTTCTCTTTGTGCCGGGAACCCTATCGGTAGGCTACGACCGGGGCCCAGTTTGTACCTTGAGTTTGGTTTTGAAAGTTAATACATTTGAGAATAATGATACTTGTGACCTAGCGAGGTAGAAGTCCATGCGGATTTGCTTTTATATTTTTTTGTACCCACCCGAAGGTAAGGGTAGGTACATAGATGATCCAAAAAGTACAAAATATGTACAAAGAAATCGCTTCACTTCAGAATATCTTTCTGAGATTATAGGATTGAATCAAAAAACAAAACGCTGTAGACCAGAAAATAACGTCTTGGCCAAAATGGCGGGCGTCTGAGCTCCGACATGTATATTATTCGCCCATGCAACCCTGGCGTGGATGTCAGGCTTCGTTTACATAACAGCCGTAATAAATACTTTGATTGCCGCGATACAAGATTTTAAATATCAATGTAAAGTCGTGATTATAAAATTTCCCGATGTTGTCGTACAGGTTGAAAGCTATTATAATGTAATTGTAGAATGAAAATTGGAAACGAAGTGAAAAAGTAAGTGAATGCATTTTCTGGAAGGATTTCCGTAGCTCTTTCCTTTCCATGTAATCAATCAAACTCCCTAGAGCTACTCTCGTGAGGGAGGGCAACTTTTGTTTGTATGATGAATGTCCAATGTTTTAAGGTCTTAATTAAATTTCACTCGTCGTTTTATTTATATTGGTTCCATCCTCGAGCAACTGATTTCACAGCACAACGTAGACCTTATCACTAGACAAGTTTGTGACTTGACCATCATGTGCCATATGGGTTTCAGATAGTTTTGGCGGGAATTTTGATTTTTATTTTTGAGTTGCGCAGTCGTTCTCGACTACATTTGAGCATGGGTTATATACCATATTTTGGTGCAAAAAACTTTTACTGTCCAAAAAATTGTTTTATGCTTTCAGGTATACGCTTATTAAATTAGAACTACGGAATTCAACTATACTGTAAACCCCTATTACAATATCGTAACTAATTTTCATTAAACATACCTATTGAGTTGTAATCTGCGGAAATTGGATAATAAATTAGGTCCCACCCTCACCCCCATCGACTAATTCACTGGTCTTCAATAATTATGTTATTATACTCCAGGAATGAACTATTTGTGGATATTTCGATGTCTATTTTTATTTTATTTTTGGTTTGTTAGTAACTGCTATAATTTCCACTTCATTTTACTACAAAGTAAATTCAACGTCTAGAAACGTGGCTCTGATATAGTCGCCCATTAACAATGGACAAAAAAAATGCATAAGCACTCCGGCATATACCCCATTTTAAAATTGTATGAAAGAGAAGTAAGTGCAGAGACAATGGTGACTATCAGACAACGTCTCTAGTGCCGGAACATGCATGGGGCAGACCGAGTAGAAAGAAATAAACGACAGAATCCGGACACTTTTGTAGCAAACACTAGTAACTGTTACTCTAGGGTTAATCGCACTATTTCCTACAACTTTACTTGTTTTAAACTGAGCTTAAGAAATAAATTTCAGTTTTTAGTCGTGGATTTTGGTCTTTTATTAAATTTGCAATTTACGCTAACAGATTGAATTCTAATGACGTCTAGTTAGAACTAAAATCCGATCTTCTCCTTCGCAATTTCTGTGGGTAAGTACGAGGGCATTAGAAGGTTAGGCAGATCCGTGCACTTCAAAAGAATACCATAAAAATGGAAAGTTAAAACTAAGGAAGAGTGGAGAGAGAATTCTCTTATATTTCGTATTATAATGTATTATAAACGACATAATAAATTTAGGGAGACCAAGAGAACGCCGTTTTCAAGACATTAGTTGTACGATAATTACCGCTGAAACAATTGCGAATTTGTATTGGGTCGTTATGTTAAGCTACTACAGATAGCGATTTAATTACTTTCATTAACTAAGAAAGCGATAGCGGAAACATTTGCACGTAATACAAATAAACATCTCATAGCATTTCCTTATATACCTACCCGTACCGCGGTATTACCCAGCAGCAAAGTTCTAATTGCGCGCAATTTTTGGCATTATCAATTTTTCTTTGACTTCACTTTCGTATACTTGACAAAGCGGCGAAATGCGACGGAAAGATAAACCATTTGAGTAAGGAAGCTCCCACTTAATTAACCAGTTTTAGTCTGTTTGGTAATGAAATGGGAAACAGGAACATCTCAATAACATAATTTACCTACAAAACCAAAAATCAATAGTCGCTCTACGTCAAGCCAAATTATCATTAATGGCGAAGTTGGAAAGAAAGTGTATTCACTCTAATGGCTTCCATAATTTGATTTTGAAAAATGCAACAGTCTCGGGCGTATAGCTAGTTAGAAGTTAAAAATTCTCGTTCCTTTCAACATATAATGTAAAATGCAAAACTACGGAAAGTTTTTTTTTGTTCCTTTTAGTGTTAAAAGTTGTTTTAGACGCGAGAGAAGGAGCTGTTATAGAATAAAGCCGTTTCGTGATTCTATCTTAATGTGTTAATGAAGAAGTTTCTCCAGATTAAATTCTTAGTAATTGCTTGAATTTAGTGCAAGTTAATAACTGAAATTCAACAAAATTCAAGCAAGCCGTTCTTATGGGCTTTCGTCAGCACGTTATCGTTCAGTACGTCCATAATTATTATATTATGGAATTAAGAAGCGAGAACACCGACACTTTGAGGGTTGAAGTTGATATTTATGTATTTATGGAAAGGTGAGATAACGTCAAGACGGCAACTTGTAAAAATTATGGCAACTTCGGGCTTATACATATAGGATTAGTGCTGGGACGTGTTTGTATATAAAGTGGAGGAAAATATGCTCTGCCAAAGTCGACACGACGCTACATCAAAACTTCTCATATTAAAAGTATAAACTAAAAACTTGCGAGAAATACCAAGAGAGAAGCAATGATTTATCCGTCGTCCTTATTGCGTTTATTATTTGGCAAGGCTTTTGGTACGCCTCGGGGAATGTTTATTTTAAAATTATGAGTTTCATTTCCATCGACCTTCAACTGCAGCAGCAAGTTTTTTCATTTCTGCTGCCCTATTCCAAGCTGTAGGTAAGTCAAACGCAGAGTCTCTTGGAAAGCCGTACATTAACACTTTTTTTAAAAATTGCCGTTAATAACTTTACAACGTGTAAGAAGTAAGTATCCCAAAAAAGGTTTGATGGTAGACGGAACCAAAACAAACATTTGATAACTACACTGTTTGTTTTGCCGGACCCTGTAGAAGTTTATCTCATGTTTTTCTCCGGTCGTAGATAAGAAGTTTTTTTAATCGCCGCGTAAGCTAATTAGTTTCAAGATAAGCACGTGTTATAGCCGAACTAAGCATTCGAAGAACATATTTTGCTAAGGTAGGAGGAACAGAAGTGAAAAAGGGAAATTATTTTTAATAGAAGACGTTCCACTGTATTACCGTATTTGAAAAGACAGCCTGTCTTGCTTAATCGTAAAGTTGTGTAGAAGAAAGGTAGAGCGTTAACAAAATTTTGTTTACGTCATAATAAAAGTGAACGTTAAGTCGAGTTAAGTGGAGGCGTATTTTCACGTTTACGAAAAAGTTTAGTCGAGGCGTTGTGGTTAGCGAGCGTTTACAACGAAGTCAGTGTCATCTAAATCGATATTCAAGTGCAGTCAAAGAAGTGAAGTTCCGAAGCATCATCAGCTTGGTTTTTGTTTTATGTGTTAGTGTGTCTGTTTGTTGACAAGCGCAATTAGGACAGGACGATAAGAATTATTTAACTTAAGGTAATTAACACTGTGTTTAAATTTTATTTGTTCTATCGATCGCTTGCTGGTACTTGTTTTTCTGGCCCTGAGCGCCTATTTTTCATTCAGCTTCATCTGTAAATGGTTTATTTTGTGTTTAATCCAATTCAGACCTAGATGTTCATGGTAAATTTTTATATTTCGTACCCAGCATTACATAATCAAAAATGTGTTAATTATTTCTTTGAAATTTTGGAGGCGGTTAAGCCTGCTGAATTTCCCAAATTAATAAAATTTACGACAATATCGAAATTTTCGTCGTGGCGGAGGCTGGACGTGCCGTAGAAAAATTATAGTAAAGTTTGCCATTGTACATAGCAATGGACTGAAGTGCGTGTTTTGTCCCGAGGGTGCAGTTTGTTGCCTGAAACGAAGTTGAGGGCAACAAGCACCCAAACGATTAGGACACCATTTAGCCCTGTGGTAATTACGCTATTTTTTGTACTCCGGTACCAGTTACAGCAATTTCAATAACTTCAATGTAAAAGTTTAAAATTGAAAGAAAGAATTTTGTTTATTTGTGGAATCAAGATAATAAATTTCAGTTTAATTTTAAGGCTCTTGCACAAAAGGGCCGTTGAGAAATTATGATTTAAAACGCCGCAGAAACCGCAATGAAGCGATGATTGCCTTGCAAATCCAACAAGTTTAAAAGTAATCGTAGACGATTTACATAAAGCGCATTTCCACTTGCATTCATTTCCCATTTGTAAGATGCAACTTCTGTTAAAATCGTAAAAATTTGGTTACAAATATGAAAGATAGCGTTGCACATGGGCAATCAATTTTTGACGTGCTACTTCAATTTCAGTTTATGAGAAGAATTTCATTTCAATGCTTTTCTAAATAAGAAAGTTGGAACTGCGCATGCGCAAACCTAAATTTTGAAACTAATGTTAGATTTTTCTTTGTTCCAAGCGCCTAAGTATCAAATTTCACTTAAATGCTTCCATAGATAAAAAAGTTGGCACTGCGCATGCGCAAAATAAAATTTCGAAACTGGCGCTAGATTTTCCTTTATTCCAAGCACGTATGTATCCAATTTCATTTAAATTCTTCCATAAATAAAAAAGTTAGCACTGCGCATGCGCAAGACCAAATTTTGAAATTGGCGTTTGATTTTCCTTTATTCCAAGTGCCTATGGATCAAATTTCATTCAAATACTTTTAGAAGTAAAAAAGTTTGCAATTCAGTTTATAAATGGTCGAGATGCGAAAAGGGCACTGTGAATTTCGAATCGATTCGACTCAACTTTTGGCATTGCGTATTATATGGCTAAAGCTGTGCCCATATTGAATTTTATGCAATTCAGTTAATAACTAATGGAGATGTAAAAGCGATCGGACATTTTTCTAAACAAAGTTATCGTTCACACGGACAGATACTGAGACATGCAGACAAAGGAACAGACGGGCAGACCAACAGAGAGACGACAGACAGCAATACAAAATTATAAACGATCTCTAGGATCGTTAATAAACGGCAAAAGTGTAAAATTATGGAACATGTAAAAAACGGTTTTTTGTTTTTTTACAATAACTTTTTGTAAGCGGTACAGAAAAAATTCCTTCCTTGGTGCAAGACTCGACACCATAACGAACCAAATAGCGAAACAAGTAGAACAATAGCTCTTAAGATAAAGAACTAGTAGCGTCGCAAAACGAGCGGACGGACGGACAAAGTGGCCACAATAGCGCATTTTTTTTTATTTTTGTGGAAATGCGCTAAAAAGATGTTTCGAAATTTCGGAAGAACCAGAATGTATATTGGAAGGTAGCCATTAATGATTGGATTGTGTGTGACATTTCAGTGTGCAGTGTTCAGTTGACATTGCGCACATCTGATTTTTACAATATGCGATATGCTTGTCTTTACTAGACGCAACTGTGATTCAAATTTTAAAGAAATAGGTATGTCCACCATTAAGGAAGTTGACATTTCGCAGTCTGCGGATGCGCACATTTATGGTCAAGATTTTTCTGGATTGAGGTACCAGAGGTATAAGCAAAAAGAAAGAACCAAATATCTTGAAAACTCTAAGAGTAGTTAAAGCTTTGGTTGGACGAACGCAGAAAGTGGTCATAATAGCGCTAAAAATATAACTGTTAATATGAAGTTTCCTTTATAATTTATTACACAATACTTTGTGCATTATTCATTTAATGCGATAAAGTTATAATTTTAGTCTAAAGTTAAATCTCTCGTTCTTGGTTAAGACACCACAAATTCCCAATCAAAATTTGCACATGATAATACTGGTGCCGAAATCACGGGTATCTTTAGATCTTTTATTTTTCACTTTACTGTAATTCAATGGTAACTCCTTGGATACGGGATACGTAAACAAGTCCATAACAACCAGGGCGTAATGAGAGGGCGTAATGAGAGGGCGTAATGAATTCATTACGCCCTCAAAAAAGGTTAATTATATTCGTTCAATTTTTTTTATTAAGTCAAACTAAATACTTGTAATACAAAAGAAAGCACAATTACCCGCCAATATGAAAATTACAATTTTCAAACTTTCCCGAAAATGTAATATTTTTGTTAGAAAGGCCAGGGACGTTTATATTTTTATCCGATATGGATGGATGACGACAGTTCCAAGTGATCATCTGAATATGATGTAAGGTTAACATTATTCGAGGTTTCGCCTCCAGATGAACCACCGCGCTTGCAATAATGCTAGATATCCGATTTTTAGAAATTAGGCTATCTTCTACGTAACTCTGCGCAACCGTGTTACTCTTCCACTTGCCGTGCATTTTCAGGGTTTCAAAACTTGCTCCTGCTTCAACCAAAAGAGTGGCTGACGTTCGTTTCAAGCAGTGACCGGTATTGATGAGGGTTATCTAACTTTAAGTATTTGGCAATTATATTTGGGACACTTCCTATGGTGTTTTTTCCGACAGGTTGCAATGTGCAACAACCTTTCCTATATGTGAGGAAAAATCGGCGTTCTTTCGTATGCTTTGGTCTTAGTGCTAGGTATTGTCGAACTAACTTAAGAGCATTTATTTCTTCTTCCTCCACGATTGTAAAACCTTTAGACGTACCTGTTTTAATCTCTGGCACGTTTACAATTACAACAGATCCTTTATCGGTGATATCGTCAATACACATTTTGACCATTTCATCCCTTCGTAATCCACCAAAAACACCCATCACCAAAACTACTTTATGCAAAAGCTAAATATCGTTAGGGGCACGTTTGATAAACTCAAAAACTTGATCTCCTGTTAAAACCTGTGATTTTTTTGGTTTATATCCCTTCGATTTGACTTTTAAAAAGTAAATTAGTTGATTATAATTTGAAATGTCAGTTTTCTTTTTAACTATGAAAGTTGATTTCAAAAGAGAGTATTTGGTCCATAGCGACGTAGGAGTGTATTTCTCAGACTAAAACAATCAATAATTTTGCATATTTAGGTAGGTATATGTAAAACTTACCAGTTCCTGAAAGTACGACAATAGCACGGTCTCATTTATAGTAAATATTTTATGTTTTGATTGCCAAGCTGTAAATGTTTGGAATTCTTTTTCGTACTTCTCCTTTGATTTAAGGGGTAGCAAAGTTTCTGTTGCCTTTTGCGCATTTTCTTGAACAAATTTTGGTAGCGTATTCATCTTTATTGCAATTGGAAAGCAAACTTGACGTTTCTAAGTAAACAGTTTATTTTGTTTCATAGACTACCATATTATTGTATTGTATTTACGGAAAGAACGCGTTTGCCTCAGCGAAAGCAAGTAACTAATTTTGGATTGTTTTTTAAGAATAAAGTGAAAAATAAAATCTTGTATGCACCACGGCGACGTTACCAGATGATTACGCCCATCGAACGATATCCAGCTCTCGGGCTAAAGCCCTCGAGAGCTGGATTCCATCGTTCTCCGGGCGTAATCATCCTAGTAACGCCCTTGGTGCATAAATAGCTATTATGTCATACTTTATTATTATTCAGTTATAATAATCCTAAATCAAGATACATTAAATGACAAATAATGCACTCCACCATGACAACCCCAATTATGCCTAGCAACGGGCGTTATTTCTGTAAATCCTATAAATATGGAATAATGAATCTGTACGAATTTTTTATTTTCAACAACTAAATAAAACGAACTGTGTTGATGTCGCATTATCCTACTGTTATTTTGAAGTAAAAAGAACAATTCTGGGACTGTCCAGAGAACACCGCACCAGCTTGGCCCAGACCCATACATTTTCTTTCCTCTTTGTAGATCAGATACTGCGGATCAGGTGCTTCTGTAAGGAAGGCGACTATCTGTTCGCAAGTAAGGATTTTTGGACGATAGCTTTCCTGAACTTGTTTCTTTACCATTAACTCTTTACGTATAGCATTGACAATTTCGTCCAAAGCGAGTTGGGAGAAAATGACTCTGAGTGTAAATTACCTTTCCGTTTAATGACTAATAAAATTACTTAAACCATAGACTTAAACATACCGACCCTTGGAAGTAACCCAATATAACGGTTTCGTTTATTGTCTCCACAGAATTAATCACCATCCATTTTGCAAAAATAGCGTACTCTTTTTCATAAGAGGATTTCGATTTTTGTGGCACTATGGCTTCATTCGCTTTTGCGGCTCGCGCAAGAACGTGTACCGGTAAATGAGACGCTTCGTCTGCCATTTTTCAGACAGTTTTTAGAATGTTTGACTTTGACAAATATAATATCTATCTCCATAGTTACGGCCTCGGTTACGACCATGGATAACTTAATTTTGATGATTCTCATAATCTTCTCTTTTGATCATCTGGCACCGCTGATTCTTGGAAAATCATCAAGTATGACATAAAACGTTGAAGGCACCACGGGCGTTATGAACACAACGCCCACGGTCAACGTATAACCCTCGGGCCGGAGGCCCTCGGGTTCTACACTGTTGACCTGGGGCGTTATTTAGTTCATAACGCCCTTGATACCTTAATAACTATAAAAGCTTCGTTACACTCTGATGTTCATTGAAATTTTGTGGATATTGTTACATCTACAACATACAACTTGTTTTGAGTTTGAATTTGGATTTCCTGAAGTAGTGACAATGATAGCGGTGGGACAACTTTCAATGTAAGCAAGGTATGGTTTTTAATAAGTGGGACAAAACTATCTACCTAAGAAATTTCCAACCTCTTACGATATTGTTTCAATTCTTCCAGGTATCATGGCTTCCTCATCTGATCCCTCCGATTCAGCAGACAAAGCAACCTCCTCCTCTCACGAAGATGACAAATTCATTTTCTTTTGTTTTTTTTTTTATTGTTCGAACTCTATTGGGGCTACAAATCAAATAATCTCTTTTTTTTAAATTAAATTCATTACCGCGTCTACTCATATTGTCCTTGATCATATAAGGCAGTTTTTATATCCCTCACGCAACGTCCTTTGCACATTTTTAATATCAATTTTAATTATTCCGCCATGTTTTTTAAATACACCAATTGGAATCGTTACATTCATGAAAGCACACAAGAAAGAGGCGAAGACAATTATCGACATATTGCTACTAATCAATGCTGATCAATGCAATCGTAACGCAATAGCACTATTTAAGAAAATGAAACATCGAGAGGTTTCCGAAACTCATTAAGAAACAATGTTCCATAGAAATTAAACTAAGCAAAAAAAAAACACCACATTTGCACGGCGGTTGACAAATTTATTCTTTAAATTTTCACCAATTCAACCCACTAAATTTTGCTACTCAATGAAGTTCTATGATTATTTGTAATTCCCTAAGTACTCAAACTTAATTAATTTAACCTTTTATTTTTATTTTAAAACTTAATTCTGCAGGGGCACCTCTAGAAAGCATTATGCGGGTCACTCGGTAATTGGGCGAAGCCTGTTTAGGGCCTAGAACAAAAGGGACCATAAATAAATAAATAAATAAATAAACCCCTAAAGTTTCAAAAAATTCAACTTTACTTAAATCTAAATGAAAAAAAACTTATAAGCTACCGTTAAAAGCAACTTTTTTTGACTAATGAGTGTTTGAAATTTGTCACAGTTGCGGAATAGTTTATTAATAGCAGAGAAGAGATCTGAGGAATAATATTAAGCAGACATTTCCCGGATTTACAGATTACAAGACGCATACCTCATAGAGGTCGATTGTAAGAAATAAAAAATTCATTTCCTTGTTGCACGGTAAAATTGAAACGAATTTTGGTACAATAATGTACACTGACGTAGGGAAAAACCGCTTGTTTAATATGCGTTTTAATCGTGTGAATCGGGCTCCACGTAAAATAGTTGGTAATTATTTGAAATATATGCCATTAATGACAGTTATCTACTAATTAATAATAAATAATAATCAACTATCGTGATTGGGATCTATTTCAAATAATTACCACCCATTTTTCGTCGAGCCCGATTCACACGATTAAAACGCAAATTCAACGAGTAATTGGTGTCTTGTTCTTTCCCTACGTCAGTACACATTTAATTCTGAAGAAGTTACATTCATAATTTGGTGATTTATTGAATTGTTTGGCGAATTCAGAACCAGGTACAGTCGTAGTCAACAGTAATGTCCTCCCTCAGATACCTACAATGTAGAAAAACTACTAATATATCAGTTCCTCGGTGATTTAGTCATTTGCAATCTTAGAGACTTTCCTTATTTTGAAAAGACGGAGATCTGGTATATTAATTATATGCTACACTTGAGATAATCGAGGGACATTACTGCTAACCAAAACCGTAGCAAAACCTTCCATGCTTTGTCAAGTTTAGACGAGGTTTTACACTCACTCAATTCAATCGAGTAATTGAAAATTTCTTGATGTTGCAATTTCCATTCACTTAATACATTTACAGATTTAGGACCATTCTAAGTAAAAATAATTGTGCGATGGGCGTTTCTTGTAAAACTTTACTATGTTACTTGGATGAGCGCGTACATCAAACATTTCCTAAAGTGCGTTGTTACACTTTATTATCATTCAAATTCGATGCGGCTTAGTAGTTATGTAAGATTTAACAATAAGCGTAGTCTTACTTATGACATGGCCGTATCCTGCTTCATTGTTCCATGTTTATAAAGGACAGAACAACGCAAGATAGTTGATACAAAACTTTACGTGATCAGTTCCGACAGCAACGTTTCAGAACATATTCTTCATTGTCAACCAAAATCCTCTTCAATTACTCTTTCTGTATATATTTCGAAGAGATCCGGAGCAACATAAATATCTACCTTCATTACGAGAATATTAACGTCCTTTTAGGGATACAATTTTTATTATACTTCCCGTTTGTGTAGTTTGAAGCCGGATACACGCACGTGTTTACTGGTGCGTGTTTCTATGGTGACCTATCCGTAATTTACGCACTTTTGTGTAAAAAAAAAGAAAACCGCCAGAGATATCTAAATTGACACTTTAGGCTGCTCATAACGCTAAGGCTAAGGATAATTACTATATTCATAACAGTGAACGTAACTTTTATCTTTGCACAACCCCCCAGACGAATAATTCACAGGCGATAATATGATTTAAATGTATAACTATTGACGGAGCTGACTCCCGCTCGAAGCTTTTGATCCATTAACGTTTTAAGATATTCGGCTATCCACAATTACAACCCCAACTTATTAATAACGTAATAATTTCCGCTAGGCGAATGCAATGTGGTTAGAACTATGCGCTTCGCTGCTTAACGGCCTCCACGCTAAATAACGCGTTAATATCAAACGCCGCTGATATACGATTACAAGGGTGTATTTTGTTTAATTTACCTTCATACATAGTGTTTGGTAAGGATGCCTACATTTCGCAGCCATGAATAAAAAATACAATGCAATTCTTTACAAGAATCCTTCACACTCTGCGTCCGTTATCACTTTTACGCACAGATTCCCCTGCTGCTTGATAGTGGGGTGACAGCGATAAATTCGTCAACGTTTTAACTTCAAGTATTAATAAATCCCCTCAGATGCCAAAAAAACAGACACTACTTGTACCACAAAGGCTTCCAGATAGTTGGTTCCGA
The DNA here is from genome assembly GCF_008802855.1 of Photinus pyralis. Classification (NCBI taxonomy): domain Eukaryota; kingdom Metazoa; phylum Arthropoda; class Insecta; order Coleoptera; family Lampyridae; genus Photinus; species Photinus pyralis. The sequence goes on from NW_022170511.1 coordinate 29,567,451, forward strand.
AAAGCAATATACTCGTACATTCTTCACTCCCTTAAAACGTGCCAGAATTCGTTATCATTGTACCGCGGCTGTTTTCGGAAAACCCAGTCCTGAAGATATTCCGACTTCACACTGCACAAGAAATTGATATTACCCCAAACGATTAATTAAGTATTGTTGTTTAAACCACGTAACGGTCTCGTTTCTTTAGTTTGAAACAATGCCGAAAATGAGAGCGAGCCACCTTACGGAATATCGGAAATGGTTGTCAGGACAGCGTGTGTGTAACATAAATTTCATAAAATCTGTGGAACTTTTTTCCCAAACAGACACAGAAATGGAAAAATTTGTTGAATTGTCATTTTAATGTTAGTTTAAATATTGTAAATTTAGTCGGTAATTGTTTATTTCACTTAATTCTTTTGTTGTATTAAGTTTGTACTAGAAATTTAAAACGGGTAACTCACGTAACATTTAATTGAAACTTGTACGATGTACGTGAGTTTAAAGTTTTAACCGGCCAGGTGTTGATAAAAAATTAATTGGTTTTTCGACAGTGTCACGTGCGAGATAAGCTATGCAAGTGCTTTATCAGTTGTGGCGACGTAGAGGAATTTCGAATGTCTTCGGGTAAATAACTAGAGAAATAATGATGAATAAACCAGACTCTCCGGTTACTTTGAAAGAGAGCGAAAATGCCTGTGACGCTAATTGTGGTACTGATTAGTCCAGCCGGCTATGCAATTTAAAAAAAGGAAACGTATTCGTCCTCATGTTGGTAAAATAATGCGGAAACAAGTTTAATGTTGTGCAAGAAGTTTCTACGCATGCAATTGCTAGTTTATAGTGTTATCCAGAACGAAGAAATAATTGGTGTAATACCTCTTATTTCTATGCAGTTGTGATTGTCTATCAATAAACCGCCTTTATTACCTCCATCATCACAAATGTTCTTTCACTTTCAAGATAAGCACCTATTGCGCATGCCCGTGGCTGAGAGAATTTCAACTTTCACTCAAACTTTCAGCATGTAAAACGTGCTTTAGTTTGGAACAAAGTCCTCTCTTGAAAATGTATGACCGTTTGTTGAGCTGAGCTTATATTAAGCGTAGCTTAAAATTCTTGGAAACCATTGTCGCAATAATCGTTGGAATTGATTTTAAGCGACGCTTAAGCGAACCTTCACTTAAATTCGATTTCATTCGAGTACCAAAAAGTTTCGCATTATCCTCCATCCAAACCCTATTAATAAATGGGTAAAATTAACATTCACTACAGGAATTGGCTTTTTATTCCTGTGCATCAACAAGATTTCGATCCATGCTTTAGAGAATCTGATGCAAGTTTGCGTGAATTCGCAATTAATATGGACAAAATTATACTGGCAATTCAACTCATATAACCAATAGCATGCCATTATTTTGTAAATACCGATCAATGAGGATCAGATTAGGTGGAAATACCATTAGTGGAATTTCCAAATCGGAAATACCACTCGGAAGATTTCGTTCAAATTTCGTTCCGTTTTGTTAAAATTTTGATGACATACGTCCTTTTCTTAATACTAGTAGTTAAATTCTTAAATTCTATATTTCGTGCCATAAAACTAAATCAAACCTAACGGGAATTAGTAAAATTAGTTTTGAGTTTCACGACAATGACAGTTATAATAATTATTGACAGTGCAATTATCATAAAGCACAGAAGATGAATGGTGATCTTTGTCACATTGAATGTTTATCCTATAGTCGTTTAAATTGTCATGCCGAATACAGCTCGTGAAGAAAAATAAATTAGTTCCTACATAACAACCATTTATCTTTCCGGGATGTAACATTTGAGATGCATTAAATATTTTTGTTTCGCCTAATTATTTGGTTGACAGGGTCCATCTTTAAACTGCACATAAAAGTGCACCCCCCTTGTTTCCAAATAACGATTTTGTCAAGGAAAAATTGGCATCTCCTTCCCAGGGTTGTAACTTTTGATTGTTGTGTTTTTCCATGCGAAGAAAAAAAAATCTTGATTTTGTCTTTCGCGGAAGCAAACTGTATTTTCATTTATCAGCCTAACCTTTTGTGTCAAGGTTTTGTAATTTGTCGATGGGTATTATCACATTTTTATATTGCTTTTGTTGTATAACCTTACATTCATGTATTGTGCCATTTTCACATTGAACCAATTATTTATTTGCATTTATTTATTTGTGAATTTCTTGATTGAGTGTGCAATTACGTAATGAAAACATCATTCTTTTACAGGGAATTTTTCACGTTATTTTGCTTTTTGTGTTCTCCTGGATTATGCTTTTGTGTCTGGTTGAATTTCTCTTCCGTAACAGGTACATCATGTTTGGTGTAAATTTGAACTTATTGATGTTTATTTATTGCCCTAGTTAAATTATGTATTTTAAGGTCATTCGTTCAAATATGTGGAAATGATCGTATTGTGTAATGTGTATACTGACTTGATTTTTGTAAACTAACATTTTCGCCGGGAATGAGGCGGCCACGGGGGTGGTTATAACCGTAACTACATTTAGTTACGGCACCTAATGCCGAGATTGACCTCGACTCGCAACTGTACGCTTGAATTCCTTGGACTAAGGACACGTTACCTATCTACGGGGCAAGATCCTACTAACAAATTCTTCGTTTTAGATCTCCATACGGTATTGAGTTGCGATTCATTGATTTCCACATATTTTGCCGTTAGTTTGATTTGACCCAAGGATGCTATATTTGGATTTGACCAGTAATATCCATTCAGTTTCTCACATAAGATTTTATTGCACTTGTTTTAACCTTGAGTTAAGGTCTTTCTCAGCCGTACTCTTTTATCCTTGACAGTTGCTTCTTCTTTCGAGATTTTGCGGGTTTTCATAATCTTATTTTATTTTGCGGAACCCATTCAAATACGTGTATTAGCCGGAAGCAACGTGGGACCCGGCCCGAGGCATTTACGAAAGGGCGTATCACAACAAATGGAATTCAGAACAAAGCGGTAATAAATAGCGGGTTGCATTCGAGTATTTTTACCAGTTTTAGGGGATGACTTATTGAGGTTTAACTGCACCTGCATAAGCGAGACGAATTGTGGTGTAGCGATCATTTCTTTTGTGAGTTGCGGTAAACTTTGCGACTAACAGTTTCGTAATCTTTTATTTGAATGTCTCTTCATTAATTTATATACAGGGCGTTCCATTTATCTTGAGACAGTTGATTATTGTGGGAACTAGCGGGAATATCAAACAGACCCGTTTATTGATGCTATGTGCATTTTCACATAACGTAGGGCAACTTAATTTTTTCAAATAGAAACACTCTTCCAAAAGGGCGATTTTTGGTTTGAGCTAGGAAGCTGTTCTGTCAAGAATTTGGCACATTTTTTGACATAGTTACCCGTTACATCCTGAATATTTATTTAAATCCAATTGATCCTGTTGACTTCGTGTTATAGAAAGAAGGTCAGGGGTTAACACAGGGTGACCTAAAATATGATCCCAGCGTTTCCCGGAAATATGAACGGATAACTCGCGGACAAAAACTGCTTTGTAAATACCTCCCTTACCAACGTGCGGGTGGTAATAAGGCCAAATGCCTATAACTCTTGTGCAATTTGACGTAGAAATACGCTGTTTCGAGTTCATTATACAACGAAATACAGAGGCAGGATGGTGAAGGGTGCAAGGGAGTGGGGGGTAGGGGTACCCAAATGAAAGGGATTAAAGAAAAGAATATTTAGATATATTTTATCATGGAAACATTATGAATTTTAATTCCAACGTCCGCTGTGTCATTAATAATAACGTGCGTGTATCAACCCTACACACCCAGTATTATACGCAACCTGCAAAGTATACGTTTGGGGAAGTCATTACTCTCACAATTTACCTCTAACTCCCTACATTTCCTATGGACCAATAAAACACGAAGGTGCAACCGGTGTTACGAAAGTTATAGGTACAAAAATGTCAACCTGATATTTATATTTCTGCGGGCCACGATCTTTATGAGGCAATCGGCACTTTGGGAATTTTGCCAATGACGCTCTACGATTTCCTTTATAAAGTAATCGTTCGGGCGATTCATACGAAAGTCGTTTCTTTCCTATTTTCCTTAATTAAAGTAGACCGTTATGTGAAAACTTTTCTCGAGACGCTAAAAGAAACTTGCATAATAAGGCGCAGAACGACCACATTATTAACAATAAGGGTGCACCTTTGGAGCGGGCGAAAAATGGTTTTGTTTACTGAGGAACATTCTGGCACCCGCGCGTAGATAATTACGAAAGCATAAGCGGATATACTTTATTAACACACGCGTTGATTACGGCGTTGATATATGGAATTAATAAAAAGTGGAGTTTGCGACACACACCAAATTTGCTGCCACTCACGACGGGGTCGAAACTGGAGAAAGCTTTCCTTTTTATGCAATATGTACCTGTTTCGCAGCTAATATACTGCTCTCTAGGACTTTCGGAGTTGGAAATTCAAGCGAGGAATAACGAACATATTTTTAGAGATTTGATCCGAAAAGATATATGCTTAAAATTTGCGATTTAAATTTTAGAATTGACGCTGAAGGTGATTCTTTCCAGCGCCACTTTCGCAAACAGCATCGATTTTCCAGTAAAAAAGCTGTAACGAGACTGTCGAGACGTAATCTCGGGTTACTGTTTTTGTAAATCAATGTCGAATGTTATAAACTTGGGAAAATTAGCAAACTTTTGGAAACTACATTTGTTTTCTTTGCGTTTTAATTGCTTAGTTTGTTATGTTTCGATTTAGTTTGCCACAGTTAAGTTTAAACTTTGCCGCTGAGCCTTGAGTTGGTTTTTCATTTTCCGAAACACAGCTTCCGATTGAAATTTAGTAAAACAACACAAAAAAACATCGTCTTGGAAAACGCGTTCGCAAAAAAAACCCGCGCTCATTATTATGGAAATGCTGTCACTTTTGAGATTACGTAACTTTATTGAAGCGAGTAGGTACCAAAAACTGCAAACTTAAAATTAGGAACCATTATGGTTGGCGAAAAAGGACGCCGTGACAAATATCTTTCAAGATTAATCAAATTTCAAGTCACGAACGCCTGTTACTCTTTGGAGAGTTCATGCAATTTTAATCTTCCATCAGTTGCTTAGAAAAACAAGCGGATACACTTACGGTTTACGGAAGAAAAAACTATCAACAAAATGAACGCTAAATTGTCATTCGATTGTACTTAAGAATAGCCAACGTAAGCAGAATTACTTCTAATGAATTGAAAAAAATTCTAAACGAAAGATCCGGTAAACATCGAGAACAAATTAATTGGGTAAATTACAGTAAATTGTGATGGTAGACACTTTCTAGAAAAGGTTAAACGTAGTCAAAGGGTATAATACTATCTTCTAAGGAACAAGTATGTTCCTTACAGTCATTACTATAATTAAAAGGAATAATTTTACATTTGTCACCAAAATTTACAGCTGTACTTGAAAAATGACTATGAAGATAATGTAAGAAATGATTATTAAAACACCAATAAAATAATGTAGCATAAAACCATCTAAGTTGCAACCATCTCTCCTAAAACTCTCGAGATGGCCCTAGCAAACTCCACACCTTCCCTAACGCCGGACAGTAATAAAAGAAACCCAATACTTTCCCTCAAGCAGGAAGATGTATTCGAAAAGGGAAAAAAGTACAATACTCTTCCTAATACGGCCACCTGCAACTCTATCCAACATACCCTAAAATTCAAAGATTCATGCTCAACATTCATTCAATCAATTGATTCAGCGAGAGTGTCATCTCCTATAATGGGTTTCAAGTCTTTAGTATGCCAAATGCCTTTTGATTGCTCAGTTTCATTAGCTAGTTCGTAAATCAACGGTGAAATCTTTTTCGTTATAATGAATGGTCCTATGTACTTGGGTGCAAATTTGGCCGTGTGGCATGACAGAACATAATCCACACTGATGTGCCTTCTTCGAATTGTTTAGGGCGTTTACGTAAATCGTAGCGATGTTTACATGGGTTTTCTCAGTCTCAGTGGTTACAGGTTCTTTATTTGAGAGCGATTTTCGTCTTTATTGAACTTCGGTTTGTTATAGAAATTAGCACTAATTACATCCTCTCGTCCGAACTTTGCCTGCGGATGGTACGCTGCGCTAAATAGGATTTTGATATTGTATTGGTCGTACATGTTTTTGAAATCATTGCTTCAAAATTGCATTCAGGTATCAGCCGAGACTCCCAAAACCAGAAAGACTTCCTTTTCTATTTTACGTGTTACGGTGATTGCTGTCGCTTGTCGTGTCGGAAAGAAAAGGGCAAATTGACTAAAGTAGTCTGAAACTACTAGTATGATATACCCTCGACTATTTCGAGGCAAAACCCCTTTGTAAATTTTCGGTCGGTGACCCATTAATCCAGCTTCCAGATTGGCTTCGTTGCAAGGCATGTAGTACATCTGATATAGTGAATGATGTCCCTTTTCATTTTCGGTCAATAATAACGATCTCGAAGGCGTTCACATGTCTTATGGACTCCGGCGTGGCCTGCAGTTTCGCGTAAGATTTCCGGTACGCAGCAGGGTTCTACTCGTGCTGTTGCGACAGAACCGCTCCGATTCCAATGAGGAGGCGTCTGTTTGGACATAAAACGGACGTGACAAATCTGGACAACTCAATATTGGTGTTGATATCAGGCTTTGTTTAATTATCTGGAAGGTCCTTGACTGTTAACTACATATCTCAGGCCGGCCCGTGTGGCGCAGTTCAGTTAAAGCTGGACTGTGGTGCTAGGGTCCCTGGTTCGAATCCGGGTTCGGGCATGGATATTTGTAAATGTATAGTGGGTTGGGTTGGTAGAGCAGCCTTGGCTGAAACCCCGCCCACTCAAAAATAAAGGCAAAAATAAATAAATAAAATAAAGTATTTCAGTTCTTGTCTGCAGAATTGGCATTTTTCTTAAGATAATTTAATATTTGTTTTAGATAATCTTTCGAACACCTGTTTAGAAATATCCAGGTAAAAATGGAACGTCTGCGTTACAATGATAATGTCGTCTAACTAAACGAAAAGGTATGGCTCTAATTCGCTGCCAAGTTGCTGGACTGTTCGTAAGGTCAAAGGGCATCCTTTTACATTGGAGGTCACGGTATTGTAAACGCTGTGAATTCCCTTGACTCTTTCGCTACTGGCACCTGCCAATATGCCGACTGGCCTCCAACGATGTAATAAAGTTGGCGTTCCTGAATTTCGTTAAAATCGACGAAATAAAGGGAATTGGATAGGCGTCCTTTCGCGTCACAGAATTTAATTTTGGGTAGTTTACGCAAAAACGGAACGTATTCGGTACTAATAAAATGGGGGAATTCAACATTTGTTGCAGTTCTACATCAATTTGAGCTTGGACTGTGGGTGATACCGGGTAGTATCGCTGTTTGACAGGCTGTGCTGTAGTTACTGTATGGTGCCCAACTAAATGTTTGTAACCAAGTTTCGGATTCATTGATGAAAAGGAGATTTCGGTGAGCTTCTGTAGTCTTTTGATCTGCTGTTAAAGTTTCTGTTGAACAGATGGAGTCGACCACTGATGGATGTGCTTCTTGTGAATTAAAACTCCCCCTTCCGTAAATTTGGGATGATTTCCATCTGGACCCAGAAGTCTACTCCAAAGATGAAGGTATGTTGTAGTTCAATACTTCGACCATCCTCACTCTCTCCGGACCGGACAGGGCTCCAATTAAGTTGAAAGGTTGCCGGCCGGTGATTTAGATTTTCGAAGTTGCAATCCTAAGGATTTTAATAATTGGAATCCACACTTCAATTCGCACCGGCCTTTGGTTTTGTATTCCAGAACTTCCACTTCTATGTATGTCTTTCATCACCTTCCGTATGCGTAAATATAAAATCTAAAACAGGACTTATCTTGTTGGTGATTGATTTTCTAAGCAAACGTAATTTTAGAGCCCACTGATCGATTCGAATTAATGGCCCCCTTGCCCGTTTCCCGAGTATGAGGGGCAATTGCATAAAGTAACGTTTGGTTTCCCGCAGCGATAACAGTGGACACGTTTGGGTTGACCACATGATCTTGCCACGCGACCACTCTGACTAAGAATATGTGTACCAAATATGGTTCCAATCGGTTCAGCCGTTTAGCCTGAAATCAGAGTTTGACACACTTGCGCATGCGCGATTCTGCCCTAAAGCTTTTCAGTTCTTCCAAGATTCAGCCGTTTAGTCGGAAATGAAAGTACCGACGGACCGATGTCATCTAGATTTTATTTGATTCGGATTCCTGGTGCGTCAAAACGTGTACTTCTGTCACTACCCCACACGTCAAATTGTGTGTTTCACTAAATGACTATGGCTCGTACTAAACTTTTCGTGAAAGGACGGATTTCACTAAAAGACTATGACATGTGCACTACAAACATTATACCAAATCCCCCTTCAATTGGTTTAGGGGATTTTCAATGAGGGGTCGCAAGGGTATAATATTGTATAAATTGTTACGTTCCTTTTTCTCTTTCAGTTTTTCGTTAGTTTTGTTGCCTTCGAAACCCCTTTATAAGTTTTATTTTCATTTTACTTTAGGTTAGGATTCATATTTAGTTTTAGAATTAGGGATTTTTTTTGGGTTTCGTTGGTGGTTGTATACAAGTGGCGTACCATTCTATAGTATTCATTTTATTTCTTTTGGGATTATAAGTTACGTTTGGAATTCGCCGTATTTTTTTTTCCTTATATCTGTGATGCCGTTTTTACCCTCTTCCTATTTCTTTTGGCTCTTTAATCTTTTCCCTTCCTTTTCTGCTCATTTATCTTTCACCCTGCTTTCTACGTTCTGTGTCGCTTCTTTGGTTTCCTCTGTAGGGTCCTCTATCGTTTGTGTGTTGTATTAATTTTTCCCGCCATACGTTTATTTTCCCGCCTTTTTGTTATTTCCGCTTAGTGTCCGATACTTTTTGATTTTTCCCCAAATTTCGTCCTTGATTGCGTGATCGTCTTCCTTTTTATTATTTCCGGAGGCCATTCTAATAATTATCGTTCTGCTGTACGTGCATGAAGTTTTATAAATTTTTATCCAAGCCTAATTGGGATTCAGCCTCTTTTTTTGAAATCACCAGAAGCTCGGAGAAGTTTTATTATTGCGAGCCGCCCATATTTTGGGGATTTAGCGATTTCTTAAATCACGCAGTATTGTTCTATGATTATTTTACAACCCTTCGGTGTGCGTTTCCGTTTCGTCGTCATTAAATCCCTGTAGTTCCTCGCACACCGGATGACTCTTCCTTAAGGCCTCCACCACCTTGTGAGTATTTTTTTTTGGATTTGTTTGTCGTTTTGCATGTTGTTATTTTTCGTTCCCCTTGTAGGCCCTTCTTTTTTGTAATTTAATGTACTGGTGTCTACCTACTACCTTCAATTTAAGCAGCCCCTAGACGACACCATCAGCCGGCTCCGAAGACAAGAAGACGCCGTTTACCCCCGTTTTCGTTTCCCTAATTAATTATTCCTTTTCTATTCAGTACTTCCCCTACCGCTTAAGTTTCGTTCCTCTATTCTTCACCCTATTTTCCCCATGTTCTTTACCGCCCCCTTCTCTATATAACGTTACCCTTAACGTCGCCTGCTGGACCCAGCCATATAAACTGCGAGTATTGTATTGTATTGAGTTCTGTCACAAATTGTTTGTTATATTTCCCCTTTTGTTTCGCCCCCAATCACTCCCCATATAAAAAAATAAATAAATAAATAAATAAAAAATCAAGAAAGGTAACCTCACTGCCATTATGTAATGTGAGATCTCACAATAAGCAGTAAACCAGTATTTTAAGTAGTCTGGTAATTATATATATTTTCGTTGAGTGTTGCTCGTTATACAATAGTTCCTACCTAGCCCCCATCCCTTTTTCCTCCCCTAGATTATTGTTGTCCCCTCAAAAAAAAAAACCTAATGCAAACAGTTTGCTTTTATTATCATTTATTGAGTCACAATTTTGTTATACCTATAGTTTGTTTAAGTCCCAGGCGAAATTAAATAATATGTTATGCTTCCTTTAATTAGTGTGTCGTATTTCTCCCCTTCTTTTGAGCCTTAGCTTCCTCGACCATGAGAGGGCTACTTTCTAATTTTGGAGCACGGATCCCTAACAGGGAAAATAAAAATTAGTGGCGCCTTAAATTTTATCTCTTACCCGCCTAGTCTGTCCATGAGCAGCCGCAGCCGTGGTTAGGGCTATTTGTTCTTTGTTTCCCGATTTATTTTGTGCCCCGTTTACTCCGCGTTCTTGACCACGTTACAAAATGTAAAGTGAAGATGTTTAGAAATATACTATATCTGTACATTACGTTTTCTTATAAGGTGTTGAATTCCTTCCTCACAACTCCTCAAACAAGGTGGCTTGATTAATTTGGAGATAATTATATTGTTTCATGTAAACCAATTTGGAGACCTTTCTGTGCAGTAACCCATTTGCAAAAACCTGCCCAAATGATTGAGAGGGATGTGCTATTATTCAATAATATTAGACAATTATTAATTTTGTACTTCTTATCAGTCAGCTAAGTACTTAAGATGCGACATGCATAGATAGGAAACGCATTCTTCCTGAATAGATAGATGTTTTAATCTCATTGTGCTTATGTTTGAATAATACACAAACGCTTTAAGAAATAAGAAGTACTTGGATAAAAACAGTTGAGTATCTATCTACGAGTATTTAGTAACCGTCTGCACAATGCAGTAGTTTTGCGCGCATTTTCAATATTGGAATAAAGGAAACGCATCTACCGTGGTACGAGATAAGACGAATCCATTATTATTTATTTACAATTCTGTACCTATACATCTATCCTGCATTAAGTTCAGACTAGAAAATGAGTTTTGATGCCACCAATGTACTCCTTCAGATAAAATGCGGACCCTAGTTTCACGTTTCATTCTGCCTAATTTGACAGTTATAAATTTAAAAGACGACAACATACACGGAGCACTTTTTTCTTATAAAAGAAACAAGATTTTGAGATGAAGATAAGCCGTGTTTAGAGCGTGTTCGCACGATCTGCAAAATATGCTGAATTCGATTACGTCGAGAGGGTAGTATCCTTTTAAATGTTGGAATTGGAGGAAGGTTTCCGGGATAAACCTTTAGAGATGCGACTCTATAGAGCGACTAGAGATTGAGAAAAAAAGGAAGTTTACTTTTAAGCAATTAAGTACAAAGCTCCGGTTTAGTACTGGCAAGATTTTATCTTAATGAGGCGTTTTAGACGAACAAAGAAGTTTCTATTAACTAGCCACGTGGGGTTTTGATAACGATTACGTCACATCGGTAATGCCACCCTGGTTTCCGGGCGTATACCTTCAGACGTCCCTTCATTAATTGTCTACGGTGATTTAGTGAATAATAAAGCGGCGTGGATAAATTGGATCAGATTGATAAGGTGTTTGTTAGACGTTCGGGGTAACATAATCCATTACATAACTTATACATCAGACAATAATGTGCCCGAACAACACAATAGGTGGGTTAACGATTTGCGTTAAATAAATAATTAGTTCACCTCCGGCGAGGGATTTCGGAGACGAGAATCATTAACGCCCGAGTAACATTTGTTATGTGAAAGTGACACGTAAGGGATGTTCATTCTTTACGCACTCTTTTTAGTAGGGACTACCGACTCTATATTCATTAATCTTTATTTGTAAACGTAATGTTCTTCTGAATGTAGGTATAGTAAAAGCGCGAACGGACGGACCTTTTAGCGGTGGATGCGGCAACAGCACAAGTATTTTAAAAGTAGTAACGGATTTGATCTTCCTTTTGGTTCTGTGTCTTTAACTATTAACAAACCTTCGTCGCAGCACTAGTGAGATATCTACCCTAATAAATGTAAAACGTGTTTTAGTAACAGAATCTCATTGAATGTAAAACAAATACATTAAGAAATAAACCATCGTCAATTATTGCTCAGTCTTTGCAACTAATTAGTAAATAAAAGGTGATTTTCCCAATTTGGAGAATTTTTGAAAGTCGCATAAGTCATAATAAATAAGAATTTCTTTTGAAATGCCCATTCATTCTGGAAAGTCATGTATGATGACAAACGGAAATGTTGAAAAATTCTATATAAACATTGAAATTTTTTATTCAAAAAGACGATTTTGTGTAAAATTTAATATAACACTTTTCAGTAAAGAGACACTACTTGACTCGGAAATTAAAGTAGGTACTCGGCTCCAAAGGGGCCTAGTACATCAATATTTCTTCTTATATGCCTATGCACAAAAGTACCTAAACACTGTAAAACCTAGAAAAATAACGGAGCAAACATCCTAGAAGATAAAGCTCCACTCCCATGCTTAAAACCCAATGCAGGTAATCCAAACTTTAAATACAGAATCCGGCAATCTACAGTAAACAAGAAACGAAGAATCGCATACGAATTTCAGTGGAGGAATTTTTTGACCCTCAGCTCTCGATTTTTTATCGGGCACATAGTACTGATCTCTGAACTCGGAGAAATCGATTGGCGAAGATTCGACATCGCTGTCTCTTTTCATTCTCGAGTTAGACGAGGAACACACGGATAGACAAAACTATCACAGAAGGGGCACGCAATTCTAAAAGAAACAAAACATATAGAGCGGTCCATTGCTGTGTTCGGTCAAAATACCACTCAACAGACACCTACCTAGCTAGCTCAAATTGCACCATTATTATTATTTTTTAATTTACCTTTGGTCACAATTGGGGGTTCTCACACGAAGAAATTTACTGTATAGATTTAAAAATTTGAAAGATTCGAAGGCCTTAATCAAATTCCTAAAATCCAATGAAAACGCTACTCGAATTTTAAAATAGATCCGAGATTCCATTCGAATAAAAGAACTTTATATTACAAATTATGTGTCAATTTGAATCACAATTTGAACTCCAGCTTGAATTTTATTTCTTTGTCAGATTTTGCAACCGTTCCCGTCAAGATTATTTTTGTTGAGTTCGAAAGCTCTTATCATTTAGAAGACGACGGCAAATATTTTAAAATTTTACCTCCGTTAAGCTATGTTAAATTAAAATTAGCAATGTCATGCAGGTTTACGCCGGTAACCAGTTTTCATAAGCGACCTTTTTGCCAACCTTAGGAATTATAATTAACAATGAGCCTTACTGGACTACCGACTTTAGACATTTCAATCCGGCCAATTAAGTAAGTGCAATGAACAGTAGCTAAATAAATATGTTGCAATAAGCAGCATCCGATTATGTCGCGAGGGGTCTCAAAAGAAGCATTTAATTTAAATTTTAAGATCTACTACATTTGTTTAACACGTTAGCAGGCCGCACAATTAATTAAAGAAGTTTTAATTTTTGGATGTAGATAACCGAATAGGTACCTACGCTATCAAATGGCCGAATTTCATAAAAGGTAAAGTCGTTGTTTAGAGGAGATCTTTTGTCTTTGGGTGTTTTCCTAGTTACATTTGTAAGTGCCGTATTCAATTTTGAGTATCATTCAATTTTGTTTTCTTGGAACATTCACTTTACCGTCTCGTATTTGAATTTGATTTCGATAGTTCCGTAAATTTATTTTGCAGCCGTAAGATCGTTTAATTGTGTTGTACAATTAATTTCACCGCATCGTACCTATTGTGTTTGTTTTTTAGTAAACTTTGCAGTGCTGGTTAGTTGTCAAGATAAGCGTTTGTTACTTTCTGCTCCATTAATTGTAACGGGAGGGAGGGGGGGATATTGTTTCGCTTTCCTGCATTTGCTTTCCCGTAGATACCGCTAATTTGTGTTTTGTTGCTTTAATTCCCACTTAGGGGAATTCCTGTGCACTTTAATTTTAGCATTTACCAGTAGCCGGCCGTCGTTTTTCGTTTAGAATTCCGGGAGCTGCCATTTACCCCGTTTGAGTCAGAGGCTTCCCACTTTCACCAAGCAGATCCGTACCTCTTGGTGGGTCTTGAGCACATCCGATCGTCTGGCCGTCGTAACCGCTGCCGTGGAGTTTATTGAGTTGTAATTCTATTTTTTTTCTTAATAAAATTTTATTTTTATAAATTTTCCGTTAACTTTAAAGCTCACTCCTTTGATAATTTGATATTCTTGTGTGCCATTTGCAGATTGAGCGACGTCTTCTAAATCACCTGATCTAAATCCTTGACAGTCCGTATTTGAACGGATGTAATTTTTGTTATTGTAAAATACAATGCGTTGTTTATCTTGGTATACCAACGTTTTGTTAAATCAGTCGGATTGATGTATCGGGATCCGCACGAGGGGTTTGTCGTGACTTATTTTAGAGGACAAAGATTTCCTTCATTTTCTAAAAATTGCCACCATTTGCCTTAATTTCCCCAACATTTCTAGCATTGCCTTCAATTTCTCCAAATTTACCCTTACTTCCATATAGAAACCTTTATTTCCTTAAAATTTCCTCTAGTTTTTCTCAGGATTTTCTTAATATTTCCCTAGGATTTTCGAATTCCTTTGAAAGTTCCTCTTATTTTCTCAAAATGTCCTAATATTTGCCCAGAATTTCCTCCAACTTTGTCCATTTCCTACATATTCCCCAGCTATTTCCTCGACATTTCTTATATGAGAGACAACGATTTCCCTCGTCGTCAAGCTCTGATCGGGGTTGGTCACAACTTGTTTTGGGGGACAAAAGGTTCCTTTCATTTCCTCAATATTGGCACCATTTCCCTTAATTTCCCCAACATCGTCTTAAAATTCCCCAAATTTACACAAAATTTCTCCGAATGAGTAAAATGAGTAACGTTACTTCCCTATAGCATTTCCCTATTTCCTTATAATTTGCTCTAGATTTCCTAAAAATTTTCTCGGAATTTTTTCTCATTTCTTCCAAATTTTCTAAAATTTCCTCATTAATTTGAAATTGCCTCCTAAAATGGCCTAATATTTCCCCAAAATTCCCCCTAATTTTGTCCATTTTCTAGTTGTATACATCATTGGATTCACAATAAAAAGGGCTTTACGAATGTGATATCGGAATATCATGGCTGTATATTAAAAAAAATGAAGTTGATGATAGTTTCACAAAGACTAAACGTCGGATTAAAAAATTTACAACTCTATTTTAATGTTCCTGTGGAGAAGTGTCATCTGTTTTGCTCTAGGTCAAACGCCAGAAAAAATGTAAAATCCAAAAATCCGATTTTTTGAAAATATTGTAAACCCAAAAAATTTTTTCTAAACGCTACTTCTTCTTAGACCTGTAATTGCGCAACTTTTCTCCCATTTAACCACATTTGTATCTCCAGAATGGTCATAGTGGCACTTTTTATCTTGAACACAGTGTATACGGGATATATAGATATCTCAAAAAATAGGGCAGCCGAGGCTACCAAAACAAAAACGTTTCCCAAATGCACCGAAAGCGTAAAATCTAGTCCAAAATCAAGTGTAAAATGTTGCGTTTCTTCTTGAATTTTTTTTCCTCAGAACCATACAGAAATTATGATTTTTAAAATGTTTTGCCAAATCTCGTACTCCTAAACGGGGGTGCGTAAATATTTTCAACTGGCGTCCCTCCGGCTTTAATGAATAATCATTTTTTTCGAATTTTCAAAAACTAATTTTGGATTCGTTATTTTCATGTTGAAAGAACATTTTTCAGTAATTTTCTAAGTGTTCAAATATTTCCTAAATACAACTTTTACCACACAGTCAAAAATAGTACAAAATGAACACAAAGTCAAAGTATGAAAAAATTTTTAATTTTAATATTTGAATAACTCGAGAACCATTAGATCGCAAAATTTTTATGATACGGCAAAAATAGCACAAAATGGTTACAAAATTATTGAATCGATAGAAATTGTGTCGTCCTTAGGATTAAGTTTTGACTTAAAAAATTTCGTTAACATTAACGAAAATAACATGGGAGTTGGTATACAAATCAGCACAAAACAGACGCAAATTAATGTGTTAAGGGCGTTTCGGTTCTTGCAACTTACCTAAAGCACGTCAAGAAGAGAGTTGTTTGGAAACGGCAGCGTAACATGTTGTATTTTGGTAAAAACAAACAAAATAGTGGCAGATAAAAAAGAAATACTGTAACAAAAGCTCAGTTGCTTTTAAAAAAGCGTTCAGCGTACCCTCGATTTACTCCTTGGCACTTGAACAAGATTTTCTATAGTTTTAATGAATTCGTGGGTCAATTTATCCTAGAGTTGGTAATTGCCAAGGAAGTACATAGAGCGTGCGTTTGTTTATCCTATAAAAAAGTACAAGACGAAAGACAGTGTTACTATGGAAACTTGTCGCATTAGTAGTTCGCGTATTCCCATTTAAATGTATGTACGCTAAATTAAAAATGTAAAGCGCTCTCTCAAAGTAAGTTTTTTCATTAAAAAAAGATACTTGCCAAGTAGCACCTTCCCTATATAAATTTTTTTATTGTATATTTATAATTTGAACGTAATCTCACAACTACAGACGTATAAAGTTCAATTTAAAGGAAAATTTAGAGCTCGTAAGTGAAAAATTTATAGGGAAAGTTTTAAATACCTCCGCTACATTTTCAACTTGAAAACAGATCGTAGATAAGAGTTTTTAATTAAAAACATTCATTAATTTACAGGTAAACAGTGTGTGCTTCTGACACTTTTTATTTACAACAGCAATGATCATCCACCAATATAACAATGGAATTTTGTAATTGATTTCCTTGTTCCTCGGCTATTAGGTGCTCGGAAAATATGTTGGGGCTTTTATTGTTCCGTTTTGGAGTAGAAATGAATTGCAAGTATTAGAGAGTTTGTCATTCTGAAGTCGCGTCACAAGGGCTTTATAGTCCGAACCAGTCGGGGATTGTTTCAGAAAACAAAAGAAAAGTAAACATAAGAGGAAAAAATCTTACCTGATACAATGAATTTCCAGTAACGAAGGAGTTGATGAAGTGGGATCCATATTTCCGCATAAACACCAAGACGCTGGTAACATCCCCAACACGCACATTGTCTATCTCACGTTCGACCATTTCGGAAATGCTAATGTTATTAGGAAGTCTCGATAGCTTAGCGGTATCACGGAATCTCGATAATCGCACTAGCACATAACAATGATCACCGTGTACGTAGGAAGAATTAATTCCTAAATATTTACTTATGTTATCTTGAGTCCAGCTCGCAGCAAAAGCCCTCCAGGGCCTTTGCAGACGTTCAAACGTAAAGTCTCTAAAATACGCCTGCAGTAATTGACGTAAATTGTCGCAGAATTCCATATGAAAGTCTCCCTCGAACACGGTTTTCTTTCCGGCTAGTTGGGGGCGAATAATTAAGGGATTTATATCGGTGAAAACGTCCACGGTTGGCTCCCGAAAGATCCAATTTGAATCGGACTCGTTCCTCGGCACCACCTTCATGCTGAGACTCAAATAGCCGTACCGCGTAAAGATGTCAATTGATCGTCCAACTTTGAGCTGAGCGTCGTACGATGATGACTCCTGGACGCCTTCGCCGTCGGCCGTGAACGCTATCACTAGCACGAGCAGCAGCGCCCTGCCCCACATCCTCGCCGCAACTGGCACCTGAACACAAATAGTATTATATAATACGGGATGCGCGCACACCTTCCTCCTGCACGAGGAGTCCCTAAAATTTCTACAACTAATCGAATTAATGAATAGCGCCGGCTTCCAACTACACAACTACTATAATACTACTCGTTTTTTTTAAAGGGACGCTCACGATAATTTACTACGGCGCGAATAAGTAGGAATTTCCCTGGGGCCGTAAATTTTATACGGATGATAATAAATTACTCGAAAATTGCTTTTTTGTAGACTTCCTAATAGTCTGCAACGATTCCTCTTCATACTTTAAGACAAGAGATTGGCAAAGAATGAAACACTGCATTTAAATTTATTATTAATATTCGCATTATTCAAAATATTTTTTTCGAGTAGAGTAAAAATAGAAATTACGCTGTTTGCGCCTCATGCTTGTCTGACCAGCTACTAAGGAAGCACCTACTGACTGGTTTTCCATGCGATAACTTATCGTTAACAGGGGGACGCGTATGACAGAAATGTACGAATAACTCGTCGGCATTGTATGCAGCCAAATTTTCTTAGAGACTTTTCATTTTGAAATTAACACAATTTCTTTTGGTGTAGTTGGTACGTCGACATACTTTTTTTATTTAGGTACTATTATATACAGTGCGTCACAACAATTTTTACCACCCGCCCGTTAGTAGTATTGCATTGGGGTACAAGATGACCTCCCACTTTTTTTTACGGAAATACACGTATTGAAGCACCGGGAACACGAATCCAGCAAAAGCTCGATGATGTGACCGGCTTTATGGCTCAGTGGTAGAGCGTTGGGTTATAAATCCGAAGGTCGGGTGTTCGAACCTGGGTTGAGGTGAATTTTTCATCTGTGGCGGAGATGGAAATTACCTTAGACCAGTTCCGAGCATTCTACCGGCTACTCCGAATTAGGTGTTCCTGCAGTTTTCCTAATTCGTAAGGTAAATACCGGAGTAGTATAGACCAACTTAAGACCTTCTGCAGAGGCACCTCTAAAAAGCATTATGCGGGTCACTCTGTAATTGAGCGCATGCCTGTTGAGGGCCCAGAACAAGAGAGGGATAATAAATAAATAAATAAATGTCGGTCTCTACTTTCATTTTGTGTTTTGATCGGATCGGATTTGGACCAAATTTGGTGCACATATTCTTAGCCATACAAGACAGAGCTGAATATCATTTGGGCAGAATCGCGCAAGAAATTGCAATTCAGAGCTTCTAAAAAGACTCTAAGAGAAAGCTCTAAGAGAATTACCAAGAGACGATAAGAGGAAAACGTTTTGCGACGACAGAGAAGATTCTTGGGAGACACCGAGACACCAAGAAAATTCTAAAGCTCCATTTCCATGAAGAATGTGGTTCAAATATTTCAGCCTCATAATAAAATTTCATTCAAAGTTACAGTGAGTCGCAGAAAATCATGGGCGAAATAAATTTAAATTGTTTTTACAACCATGAAAGACCTTTTACCAGGAAAGGAGATCTTATTCAGCTTTATATCCGTTAATTACCCATTAATGGTTTTTAATTTGCTAATGGTATACGAAATCCAACATTAAAACCGGAAATGTCATACAGTTTAAGGAAAATATCGACGTGATAGGATAGGAGACCCCGCCGTTTGACCTCACATTCAAGTAATTAGTTGAATGCGAGGTTGAATGGGTTACAGTAACTGCCTCCGATTAAGTCGAGATTACATCCGTTAGGTGCGCTCTTAGAAAATTTGAATTTTGACACGGCTCCCGTATTTTTAATACCTCTGGATAGGACGTAATCAATTAAAAACTGTTTTAATTTCTAGCGTTATCGCAAGGACACGCCGTCGAACTGGACAAACCGTCGAATCAGCCATGACACGCGAATTTTATATAAGGTAAACGCTTAATATAGAAACATTTTGTTTCCCTCCCACGTGAGTCCCACTTGTTCAGTTTTCCTTTTTTGCTCTGTTTATCACCTCCCAAAAATACTTTTCTATTTTTATTTCCCCGATTTGTTCTTTGTATTCTTTATGTTTTTCCATCTTTTTTTCTTTACATTTTCTTTTGTACTTTTTTCTGTCTCTATATTTTTCCTCTTTTTCCATCATTTTTCTATATTGTTGTGTAAACTGCAGTGGTTCTCGTTTCTCTAGGTTTAAATAATGCCGACGATAAGAGCGAGCCACCCTGTATTTGAAAAATTAATGATATGGACGTAATTTGGTTTTGGCATTGGAGGTTTCAGACGGGACATCCTGTACAATGTTGTAATTTATTTTGTTTGGGACCTGAGGGATATGTTGTCAGGTGGACACAGAATTTTGAGATTTTATTTATTGGTCATTGTAACGTTTACTGTCTTTTATGAGTGGAAATTGGGAACTTGTTAAGGGCTGTTATTGTATTTAGATTAGTGTATGAAATTAGTGGAACGCATTAATAAAGAGACGACGCATGAAAGAAGTCTTATCTGGGTACATGTGCGTATAAAAGCTGTTATCGGGCAAACTAATTGTACGGTTTTGTTAAAATAACACCCGCATTGATAAGCGGGACACAGATGGGCCGTCGTTTTGCGGAAACTGAAAGTGGAGGTCTCATTCCCTTAAATAAGCGTCCGTCCATTCGGGCGCACTTCTACCGTGTTGAACTGCTTTTAGGAGAGTAGCCATAGAGTCCTGGAATTTTTGCAATAGGAAGTCTATACCTTGAAGGTGTCTTCGTTGTCTTAAGGGAAGGGGCCCTCATGAATTATTTCCTGAGATGCTGTTTTTTAAAGTAAAACGTGCTTAAGCTTTACATGCGACAAGCAATTGGTCTCAGATTTTGCATACGCATGCCTTTAGTTGTTGCCAAGTAAAACTTTTGAAAATTGGGAGGGGGGGGGTGTACACACAGTTCATGGTGTTCTAATGAAAGCTTTCAGCGAATGAAATTGATTTCTACTAACATAATTCCTTATATCTCAAGAACAGATTGTCGGAGGAGCGTACTCACAAAGGGTGATTGGGACGGAAGAGATATATTGATTGGCAATGTCAAAACTTTCCGTGCAAATATCTACAGAACGTAGCGTCGGAGGAGGGTACTCTCAAAGGGTGGAATGATCGTCTAGATGAGAGCTCACGAGAAACATCTACTGGCTACGTAAGTTGTGCATATCTGGAAAATGTTGGAGGAAAATACCAACAAAGGGAAGATGCACTATTTAGGAGAATTTCTCTAAGGGCTTGATGAATGTTTATATGTAAAGAGCTCCTTGCTCATCAATTATTTACCAAAAAAGTAAACATCGATAAATATACTATGCTATTACCTTATAACACAACCATTTACTATGGTATTTTAGCGCTCCCGGAAAGTTTACCGAAAACAGTTTACCGAAAACAGTTAACCGAAAACAGTTTACCGAAAAACAATTCATCGAAATGGCAATATACCGAAAGAACAGTACGTCGAATTTCAATTGACCGAAAAGCAGTTCTACCGAATCACACTTTACCGAAAGGAAAGTTTACCGAATATTAACATAACCATCGAGGTGGAAATGTGCTTGTCCGAAAAGATGTTTTTTTTTGTAAAATTCGCCATCCTCAACCAAACGATCTTACGCCCAATTTGCAAACTGTTGGCAGTTCAGGTGGTCCTAGCCAGTTCATAATTTTGCAACGTCTGTTCATCCGCCTCTCGAAAATGAACGGTCCGATTACAATAAAATTTTGCAGGTGGATTCTTTATCAAATTTGTAGATCGGAGTTCGTGAATTGGCAATGTAGGTAAAAAAAATGAAGGCCACGATCTTACTGATGGTTGGGTCAAAACATCAAACGCGAATTGCGACTGAACGAGACGTCGGAATTTGGAATATTGTTAATGTACAATTATATTAAACAGGAAAGGTCCAAGATGACATTGCTGATACAATTATTACGGGAGAAATTTTCGGTAAACTCTCCTTTCGGTAAAGTGTGATTCGGTAAAACTGCTTTTCGGTATTTTGAAATTCGACGTATTGTTCCTTCGGTATATTGCCATTTCTGTGAATTGTTTTTCGGTAAACTGTTTTCGGTAAACTTTCCTAGTTTAGTGCGTTTTATCTGCACAAGAGTTGTGCGCAATTTATACTTGTTTTATTTACTATTGTGTAAATAATTACCGATCTCCCTCTTCCTCCCATGTATGTGAATTGCCCGTCCTTAATCCCCCTGCATATTTCCGTTTAAAATTCTCTAACCTCTCTTTCAGTAACACTTCTTCCTCTATTTTGCAGTTTTTATCTCTTGATTTTCTATTTTGTAGTCCTCTTCCCATTTTCCTTTAATACCTGTTCAGGCTTTAAAATCTGCGTCCAATTTTAACTCCTTCTCCTCCCTTTCATCGACCATATTTTCTATTTTACTTTTTAAGTCCTTCATTCCTTCTCTGTTGCACATCGTTATCACTCCCATTTCCTTCTCTCCACTTCTGACTTGTATTCCTTTCTCCTCTTTCCTTTAATCCCCCTATTTCCTTATCCCTTTTTTAACCCCTGGTGATATGCCTCCTTTTGCTTGATAGTCTCCTTCGAAAATTGGTCTTCCATATTGATTCATTCAGAATCCTGTTCTTTATTTTCTTCCAATTATTTTCTTCTATCCATGACTTTACCATCCCCACATCATATCCTCTTTTTTTCTGTTGTTTGCATCTATACCCCCCCCCCTCTATCTTCTCTTTGCTGTTAGTTTCTCCCTCCAAGCCTCGCCCTTTCCTTTCCCGTTCGTGCTTCTCTCTCAGTTCTCACGAATCCTTTGTCATTGGTACTGCACCTATATTCTTCATCTTCTACCGTTAGTTTCGTATGATTCTGTTTTTCCGATGCGGCATTTCGGTTTTTCAATCCAACACCAACCTTATTTTTTTTAATATTGACCAGGGTTTTTTCATTTTTGAGTAGCTTTTGACTTTTAACCTGGATTTTTTTTTGATTTTTGAGTAGCTTTTGAGTTTCCAAAACTAATGATGTATGACACTTGTTCAAACGCTTTTCAATAGAATTTTCTTGAAGTGAAGTCAATGCTTAGTCTTTATCTTTGAAAAAACTGCAAGTGACTTGTATTGAACAGAGATAGCAGAACGTATCATTCGTTTTTTTAGATCAAACGCTGCTCAAAAATGAAAAACAAATCTAAGCCCACCAGTATACTTAATTGACGACATTCCTACCTCTGAAGGTGCAAGCGCTTCCGCCGTTGATCAGAGTTAGTGGACCTAAACCCTGTAGCTCGATGGATGATGCTATAAACCTACAGTGATATTCAATAAGAAGTAGACATAGGGATTTGCGCGTATTGTTTTTCCCTATGTCGACTTTTAAATGATAACATCCCTTCTGAAGAACGCCTAATTTTATGCAACCAAAATAACTCATGCGCACGCATTCTGTTTTAACGAACCTTCCTAAATGAGTTCACATCTTTAAGTCTATTACTTTTTAGATAGATTGTTTGGCAGGTAGGTACTTATAAAAGCGACAGTAAAGTATTTAGGTTACGATGAAGAGATATTCAATTCGACCGCTATTTACCTTCAGTTTTTTATGGGATTCTCTTCCAGAAAAACTAAATGCGCAGTTTCATATCCTACGTTAAAACTGAGGGTTGTTTACGGTGCCTATGTGCATCGCATTTAAACAACCACTAATTTCAGAAGTGATCAACAAAATAAATCTCTTATGCTCCTTAAACTGTTACTGGAACTATATCAATTGGCAATATTAACTTTTTCTTCCGTTGAATACATCGTACACGAACGAAAGTAAAATATAGAAGCTAAAGCATATTTAAATTAATTAATATGATAGATCTTCATTTGTTGTAAGAAGTTACTTTGGTTGCATAAAATTAGGCGCCCTTCAGAAGAGATTTCGTCATTTAACAGTAGACATAGGGAAAAACAATACGCCCAAATCCCTATGTCTACTTCTTAATGAATATCATTGATAACACTACATTATATTGGCTACAAATCTTAATTAAACAATTACATCGTTCATTCGTTTCTGGTTTCTTAATTATGTTCTACTTGAAAATAAAACCTCTCCGCGAAAAAATTAAAATAATAATCGAAGCCTCCCAGACTTTCAAAGAAACTTAATCTGAATTTGATACACAAGCCATAATCAATGTAACCGCCTGTTATTTACAATCAACGTCGTTGCAAAAAACGTAATCACGTTTTAAATTTCTTTCTTTTGGGCGAAATTGAAAGCGAAAGATTATACTGATCAAAGAGATCTTAACGCAACCTGGTTAACAATTTATAATAATTATTTATCTATAACATTTGCATATAGATTTCAGAAGCCCGAATAATTAACCGGAGAGTGCTCGGAAGCCATTATCAAATACGATCATGTCAAATATACGTGATTGCAAAGCGTAATTTGTGAATCTAATTAAAATCGTTAAGGAGTAGAAGATCCTTTTATACGAAGCTTTAAAGCTATTTTTAATGGGATACGGCGAACCTTTGAGGGATCCTCTGCTATTGATGTTTTCAAACTAGGTATCCTATTCATCTAATGCACACTTAGAGCGATTGCACGCGTGTAGTGGGAAAGCTTGCGTAGGTATTTAGCGACTAACTGATGGTTTTTCCTACGGAATAAGAATAAATTGTTGCAATCCGTGGAGGAAATGCGCCCTGTCACATTAATCTAAGTGTGTGCGTCATAATAAATTATTTTGAAAAACGTTTCCTGCGCTTTGCTTAAAATATGAGTTTCTTCCTACGACTGCAGAATATGCCAGAGACAACGGGAACGTACACGACAATCCTTACAAAAAGAGCAATCAAATAACAATCGGGTATGCATATTCTTATATCCTTGCTACTACATTGCGGATAGGCTAAATTGCTAGGAATTATCCTGGGAGTTAAGATTATTTCCAATGCGCATAAAACTGTATAATATTCAGGCGTGGACATTTAATTA
Organism: Photinus pyralis; assembly: GCF_008802855.1. Classification (NCBI taxonomy): domain Eukaryota; kingdom Metazoa; phylum Arthropoda; class Insecta; order Coleoptera; family Lampyridae; genus Photinus; species Photinus pyralis. Next base: position 29,591,960 of record NW_022170511.1, read on the forward strand.
CCTTTCCTATTGATTCCCTCATTACAATTTCCGCAACGGCAAGTAGTAATGAACTTAAAATAAACGTGCCTAGAAATTAGGCCACTTAAAAATTAGATAACCAAGCTCTCGGGGGTTGTCCAATTTCAAATCTATTTATTATTCACGGTCCTTGTGCTTAGCGCATGTAATATTGCTAAAACTCCGTTTCCGTGACTTTTATTCGCTGTGGCAGTCTGGCAATTGTGCACAAATGTCTAATTTTTAGTACTAGTTCCATGCGCTTCAATATTCGCTTAATTAAAGCTGTAATTATACGTTGCCGAAGGACTTGTGCAATTGGATTCCGATAGCACTTCTCCTACACTTTTAGTAACCCACCACTTCGGGAACAAATGTCGATGACGTTTTAAAATTGTAACAAGCCACTTGCTATTGGTTTAACACAGTACAACGTGGTAATTTTTATTTATGCTCTTACTAGAATGCTCTTTGGAAATGTAATGTAAATCAAACGTATACCATAAATACCTATGTATGCGCTATAATTACCGAACTATAGTGCTGATGCAATTATCTATAATAACGGATGAATCAAAATAGAGTGTTTTACTGTAATCAATTCGAGTTTCAGCCCTAATAAAAAATAAACACCCCACAAAATTTGATTGGTTTTGGGCTGGTTCTACTTTAAAAACTCTGATCATTTACAAATTGATTTACATTAGTCACAATTATAGTTTTTAAACTAATCTCACTGTTTTATATTGATAGTATAGCGAAGATAATCGTGCAAGTAAATTATGTGTGCCATTTCGGAAATAGCGTCCAACACTCGCGTCTAGTGTTTATCAAAAATTAGAAGTTTCGAGTAGTTATCCTATATCCAAAAAAAGTGTAACTAAAACTAGTATAGTAACCATTAAAATAAAATACCCCCCCCCCCTCTCTCGACCATGCATAAATACGCCACTGACCACACGTACGTAGATTCGTAGCAAACTTATTATAATTTTAGATATTTACCATAAAAGGCTTCCTTAAGAAAACCGCTGTTTTGAAGACATATTCAGTGTTGCAGACAACATTTTCACCCTGTATATCAGGGCGATTCTATCAAACGTATATTACCTCCATAAACCCTAAACGGCTCCCCACCCACGGTTGAATATCTGGGTTATCTATGAACCGATTTTTTTTCCAATTAGAGTAAAACTATAAATTAAAATATGAACAAATTTTTCACTTCCGATTTGACCAAAAATAAATACACATTTTTTAAATAAAATAGAACAGCCGGTATATATTTTTATTGTTGGTGCACAGGCTGTATGTACAAAATGGAAACATGGAAAAATACATTTCATCCAAATAATAAGAAAAGTAATATGCAATAAAATACGGGGTCAAAATCTTTTTTCAACATCCCTTTTATACAAATGCAAATACATTTCATATACAGACCACATTCATTTGTGTGCAACAGCGTTGTTTGAAAAAGGTTATATCTGATCGTTTACGATAAGGAGTATTTATCAGGCAAAAAGTTAATTAATTTGAAAGAAATTCACATCTGGTTCTCATAACGCGGAGTGTTTCGAAGACGTGCATATGGGAGAAGTGGGGGACGTTTGGCGCGTTCCGTCGCGATTAACAATTTATCCTTAAATACTCGAGACAACTAGAAAACGAGGCTGCTGGTTTCGTGACGGTTAAAGAGTGTTCACGATATCAGTGGTAATTGATGATGTTTTCCTTCGAGATGTTGGTTTCCATCTTGGCACTGCACAAGCAATGGCACGAAACAAGCACAAACACCTGCACCTCTGCGTAAGCCACCTGCGGAATTTTCTCCGTCCGTAGAAATTTTACGTAATTAACATAGTATGTGATATGTTGTGTAATCTACATACGTCATTCGGACGTTTTGTTCGGTTTCAGCACCTACAGTAATGTTGGGTCATCCTGTATGTTGGTCGCTGATTTAGAATGAACGCCACTTCGATCATGTTATTCGAATTTGAGGTCAATGTGTTTGGAATTAGATAGATAGATAGAGTTTGTTTAAATAATCGCTTTGTATATTTTATTGTAATGTTGAATTACGTGTGAAACTGTAAATATCTGCATTGTGTTATTCTAAAGTTTATCTCCGGGCATTGCGATAAGTTTTTTATCGCTACGTTGAGCTAATTAATTTTGAAGATAAGCAGGTTTCGTCGATATGAAAACACAGGTGTTTAATTTCGTTGGTCAACGCATGAATTTTGATAAAAGAGTATAAGGCATAAGGTGTAGAAGGGGAGACTGGTTAAATAGCAGAAGACGTGAATCGCGACTTATTTGGTGGTGAACGTTATCGTTGCTTTTTGTTTCATGGGCACTTTTAGTGTATGACAGTTTGCCGTAATCGAATTTGTTTTTGAAAGACAGCCAGTCCTGTTTAATTGAAAAGTTGCAATAGAAGAAAGTTAGATAGTGAACTGAAGCGTTCGTCTCCGCCGCTTATGAAAAAGTTAGTCGGAGTGTCTATCGCGCGTTTATGGCTTATGTGAGGCCTTTCTTTAAGGTTTTCAAGTCACTCGTTGAATGGAACTTTTGAACCATCATTGAACCATTTGTAATTCACATAAAGCAAGTGCCGTTTAAATCGAGATTCAAGTACAATCAAAGAAGTGAACTTCCGAAGTATGTATCATCATTTGCGGTTTGTGTGTATGTGCGCCTGTCTAAAATCGCTGTTATAGCCAGATTATTATTAACACCTTAAGGTAATTAAGATTTTTTTTCAATTAATTTTTCAATCTATTGCTTGTTGCGTGGTATTTGGCTGTTGGCCCTGAGCGCCATTATTTTTTCAGATTTATTTTTGTTTGATTTATAATTGAATAAATTTGTTTCATCTGTAAATGCAAATTACGACCCACGATATAAGAGTTCTCATGCCAAATTCTCTGTTGGTAGGTTGGTACCCAGGGTTATGCCAGGTGTTTAAATAATCATTTTAAATTCGGTTATTTAGAATTGTGCATTTAGTATAGAAGATTTTGTTAGTACCTGTCTTTAATTGAACTATTATTAACAACTTACGGTAATTAAGATTTTTTTTCAATTGATTTGTTCAATCTATCGCTTGTTGCGTGGTATTTGCCTGTTGACCCTGAGCGCCATTATTTTTTCAGCTTTATTTTTGTTTGATTTATAAGTGAATAAATTTGTTTCATCTGTAAACGTGTAGCTTTGTATATGTATACGAGCTCAAATTACGACCCAGGATATAAGAGTTCTCATGCCAAATTCTCTGTTGGTAGGTGGTACCCCAGGGTTATGCCAGGTGTTTAAATAATCATTCGGTTATTTGCAATTGCGCATTTAGTATAAAAGATTTTGTTAGTACCTGTGTTTAATTGAAATAGCTGGACAGGTGCTTGTGGATGGTTTAGTGACCGTTTGCCATTGCACATAGCAAAATACGCAGGGTGACCATTATGTATAGAGTACAGCATATATCTCGGTAAATTTAAAAAAGCTCTTTATATCAATAACATTAATCTAGATATCCTACATCAAAATAAAACAAATGAACGTGTATGTTTCTTATTAAACCTTGAAGACAAAACGAAATTAGCAATAAAATAGTTCTCTTCCCAATAAGTGCATTAACTGTAAGGCAATGGCCTAACCTTTCACGAAAAGCTTGAAGTGTGATTACTGATTTCGTTTTGTGTTTAAGGTTTAATAACAAACCTACACGTTCGTTTATTTTATTTTGATATAGGATATGAAGATTAATTTACATGACGTAATTAATTAATAAAGTTTTTAATTTTTTTTGAAAAATGGTCTTGCATAAGGGCAACATGTTACGTCATTGAAAAGAGGAAAAAAGGTCTCTGTTAAATGAGCCTAATGAAAGAGTACGTTGCTATTAAAAAAATTCAATTGTTTTTCGTTACTCATTCACTTCATGTTTTCTGAAATAAACATAATTGAATGCTGCCTTAGTATGGGAAATAAAATGGTAAATAACTTTTATATAGAAAATTTTTGTGTACAATCGTTATTTACCGAGATATATATTATATTCCATACATAATGGGCAACTTTGCATAATCTATTTTTTTCATTTTTCGACATAAATAGAAAACCCGGTTTTTCTGTTACCTACTTAATTCGGTTTTCACACAATTTGATGGAAACATACCTTTTTGTGTCCCAACGAAGTAGTAACTTATTCATTATTAAAATATTTATTTTTACATTTTAATTTCATGGTCAACCTAAAAAGGGGCCTCGTCTTCAACGGAAAATGCTGATGTCAAAGAATAAATTTTTTTTAATGTCTACTTTCAAATAGTGTTAACAAAAATTGCTTATATGGCGTTTTTAAGCCGCCGATCTACGAAAACGAAATTAATAAAAATGGCTAAAGGGTACCGGTCCGTAATTAAGCGTTTTCAACAAAAAAATTGCGGGAGAAATTTTCCACGATTTTAGTACAAAGTTCACATAATTTCACCTTTCTTAAGGTTATTTTATTGTATGTTTCATGATTACTTTTAATAAATGTTGAAAAAGTTAAAAAATGTAGATGTATAACCATATGTGTTTCTAATTACCTAAACCATAATAACCATAATAGCAGTAAGTAGATTTACATAATTCGTTCCCAGATGAATTACAGATGAGCAGCACTTTTAGATATGTACCAATTGGGAACACGACAGGTACATTTTAACTCGTTTTAGTAAGAAATCAAAAGAAGGAGATTTAACCGAGCTTAAAATACTAACAACGTATACGTACTTTTGAAGGTGTTCTAGTGCAACTTTACTGCATTTAACTCTTTCAATCCTGTAAGTATGAGTAGATGAGCAATGTACGTACGGGACCAGGAAGTGACGTCACACCAATCAGAATCGAGTATTTCGGTCACGTGGTCACGTGTGAGCCAATCAGAATGCAGTATCGGCCATTTTGTCTACGTCACATTTTGGCTGTTTTGCGTCCGGGGGGATCTAGACCAGGAAACGCGTCACACCAATCAGAATCGAGTATTTCGGTCGGCCATTTTGTCTACGTCACATTTTGGGTTGGATCAGGAAACGTGTCACACCAATCAGAATGCAGTATCGGCCATTTTGTCTACGTCACATTTTTGGGTTGGATCAGGAAACGCGTCACACCAATCGGAATGCAGTATCGGCCATTTTATTTACGGCGTCACACCAATCAGAATGCAGTATCGGCCATTTTGTTTACGTCATATCTAGGTTTCCCGCGTTTATTTCTGGACCAGGAAACGCATACTGCTGATTAGGATATCCTGTTTACAACACCGGACGCTGCTTCCTGTTGACGTGAACGGATGTTGCTTCCTGTTCCCGCCATTTACGTTTCCTGCTGATTAGAATTTACCGGATGCTGCTTCCTGCCGATAATCGGATGTTGCTTCCTGTTCCCGCCATTTACGTTTCCTGCTGATTAGAATTTACCGGATGCTGCTTCCTGTTGACGTGACCGGACGCTGTTTCCTGCTGATTAGAATTTACCGGATGTAAGTTTCCTGTTAACATGAACGGATGCCCGTCGATACATGAATTACGAATCTACCGCTTTAGTCAACTGAGCTAAAAGGGGCGCGCGATTGCAGGGGCGTAGAGGGTGGCGTTAGATACTCACATATGAGCTGCAGCTAACCCTACCTGCTATAGGTATAGAGTAACAGCGTGCGAAATTTAGTTGTTATTATAATTAGAATGGGAAGCTGCAATCTCGCGATAGTGTTTATTTATAGCAGCTATGATAAGACGCTTAAAGGTGTAATAACCATTTTATTTTAATTAATATAATAAATATCTACATATACAAAATGCTAGAAATTATGAAGCTACAAAGTTTTTTGTGTGCGCTCCGCCATAATACAATCTCTACAATAAATCATTAACGGCGCTGGACCATCGATGTGGGTGCGCTGCCATGGTTGATTCCAGTGTTTTGTACATCGTATTCGATTCCGCAGCTCACAATCTCTTTGAAATACGGTTGGAATCTTGATCCATATTTTCAATAAGTCATTTACACTTAAACTTAACAATTCGCTCTTCGTCTCAATATAATTAGACTCCTTTTGAGCCTCTCGCCTAGCGATGTTGTAAAGTATGCGATCCATTATCGTTCGATATGAGGACCGAAATGAACATTAGCATCCCCGTTTTATACCTACACCTTTAAGATACACTGCGCATGATGGATTTCTTCAAATCCCCTCCAAAAGTACTTTCAAGAGCAGGTATAAGAGTAATAAGAAAGTAAAAAATCGATTTATATCGAGATGAGTGCACAAATACAGCAACAATCGCAAGATTCGTGGGGTAGCGAAGATGATGCAAAGTCATCGCTTTCGCTGGATAAATTATCGGTGAATGAATCCTCGAAAGAGGAGCAAGGTATGCATTGAATAACGCCGATTATTGTGGAAGCAAAAGATGTATGTTTATAGGAAAGGAAACCTTAATATCTTCGTGGTCGTTATTCTTAGACGGAGGCATTATTCTCGAAGTTGGCGTTACACTGGACGAGTACTTTTTCGATTCCATCGTGCAAATATCATGTCCTCCGCATTATGATGACCAGTATTTACAATTTGAGCGTTGCGAATGGAAAGAAATATTCAATTTTAAAACTGAACACTTAATTAAACATATGGTGCAGTGTACGCCTAAAAGAAGGAGCAAGCATGAAATTTTTACCGAGTCCAAAATAATAATACTTGAAGCGGAAGAAGAAGAAGACGGAGGATGTATTCGAATAAGCGAATCAGATAAATCTATAATATTTTCCAAGCAAGCAATCGATATGATATTTATCGCTTCCGAAGTAATTACTCAAAAATTGGATGTTGCCAACCACTATGCGATGTATTGTCTTTATGATGACTTTACGCGTGAGGTTGCAAAAATTCTACATACCGAAGGTGTTACTAGCGAAGAGAGCATGTTATCGAGAGGGAAATTGATATGCCAAAATCTCAAATTGTTAACATCGCTAAGCAGTTGGAAGGAAAAGTATGATAATTTGCAAGACTTGACTCTTCTAACAGAAATTGTAAACATTCACCCTCGAAAATTTATAAATACGGTTGTTAGTAAAATTAGCATGTTAAAATAAATAATTTTTTAACATAAAAATGCTTTTTATTTATTCATAGGTATGGATACACATCAACTTTTTATCCACCTAATGCCGCATATACAATTCAATATGTTTATCAAACTTTAAAAGTTTAGCTAATACATTATATAATTGCTCCAATACGCCTTTATTAGCACAATGAATATTGAATAAGGATAGATCAATGTCACCTGATTGAATTACACGACCTGTATATTCACTATATTTATGAAATTTATTTCCGGTGATAAAGTATAGGTATCCATCCATGTATTTGAATATAGAAGTTATCTTAGCCGGAATATCCGGAAAGGTTTCCGCATATATTAAGCGATTTTTAGGCCGATGACTACAATCATCCAAATCTAGCAGTTCATTTGCACCATGATAAATAAGCGTGCGTCCGGTATAGGTGTTAACTGCAGCATTCACTTTATGGCTGTTGGGAATTGTGAAGCGGCTATAAGGTTGAGGCCATCCTGGTAGCAGTTGCAGACTAGGGAATTGCACTATGTATATGCGACCGCCACTAAAGAAGACAACATCACCGTTAGGCTTTTGATATACCGCTTCCAAACTTTTAAAAGATGCCGGAAGAAACGTTAACCACTCAAGCAGATTCTTGGCAGGTTCCACTTTGCTGCTGTTTAACGCAGATATCCAAACCCAATGTTCATAAAACATATAAAGTCGTTTGTTTAGAATCAAAAAGTGTTCGATTTGAATGGTACACAGGTCAGGTGGTTTAATGGTCTTGAGAGTAGGTGTAGTTGTCTTAATACCCGTTGAAAGATGATAAGTTTTATTCTCTGGTGAAGGGGTACCAGCAGTATCACTAGGATATAGTGCTCGGATTCCAGCTATATCATCCTCATGTAGCGTGATCATATTTGAATTGTAATAAGGAAACATGAGTGCATTTTCATCGCTCGAATGGTGTAATCCGAGAGTATGACCTATTTCGTGTAAGACAACTTGGAAATAACTAGAATAACCGGGGGGAGGTGCATTTGCATCTGCTACATGCCAGCGTTCTTCCCAATCTATATGCATTTCAACAACATTCTGATCTCTGGAGGGAAAGTATGCATGGGCTAATACATTGCCCAATCCATCAAACTCGAATGCACATTGCGGATATGGTGGTGAAGCGAACTCATGCTTTCGGGTATGAAATGATATTAATATGTCTGGGTTCCTTGAGCTATATTTGAATTTCAAATTTGTGTGGTTCGCCCAAACTTGAAATGCTTTATCCGTCATCTGTAAAATGTGCAGGTCATGCATATTGGAAATATAGTAAATCAAAGTCTGTTTTGTCCATTTATACCGATGAGTCATATACGCTGCTGGGTCATCAATATTTCCGCATCTAGGTCGAGACATGAGTTGTAATGTTTCGGCATTTAATCTGCCATCACTAGGTAGTTTATAGAGTTCTTGAAATTTCTTTAAAGCGTTAACGGTGATATTTGTACGATTATCTTGAGTTGATTCACCTTCACCAGGCTCCTTTATATATCCATATTTGGTGAGATGACTATATGCCATATCGATTTCACGCTCACTGATTGTATCGCTGCCGTCGTCAACATTATCAGCAGCAGCAGCAGCAGCATTAGCACTAATACAGAAAAACCAGCTCAGTACGACAACTGCAGCTTGCATGATTGTAAAATCTATACTGATTCAAAATTTTCTTTTGGAGGACTAATAAGGATGTGGTAGTGGGGGAATATATTGAAATGAATTAAAAATTAGGTTATAAATACTCAATCCTCTCTCAACGACATAATGGTGCAGACTGTAATCGATGTACAAGGCTTTAAAACATCAAGAAACGTATTTATACCAAAAGAACTGGCGATTTATAATGGCAAGCAGGTTGCTCATTTTATGTTCAGGCCTCCATTTCCGTGGAATAGCTTATCTACCGATTTACAACGGCAAGCTACCTGGCTAATTCATAACCATCACGGAATTAAATGGGAGCATGGTCATACGCCATCCTACATGTTTCCAATTATACTTCGCCAGTTAATATCATCATCAGACCAAGTATACGTTAAAGGAAAAGAAAAAGCCGATTTCATTCGAAAAACTCTATCGCAAAATGTCACCGAGGTGGAAGAAGAACCAGCTCTACCTAAATTAGAAGCATGTTGCTACTATCATGTGCGCTCACTTTGTTGTTGCGCATTATCTAACGTTTATTATATTTATAATACGCATGTAATTCAGTAATTTTTTTTAAATAAAACAACCAAAATCAATCAATCATTTTTTTACTTTATTGCAATTGATACATCTTAATACGATTACATAATATGGGCTCCAAAACAGCTGCAATGCGTTCTATTTTACATTTGAAGCGGTACCTATCTAATGCGACAGTTTCCCACGGACCCTTTCTTGCTTCTCTGTGAGCATAGGACCACACTCGCAAGATATAAATTTTATTTTTTGATTCGTCAAAACTGACACTCTTCATTTATATAAAGTTTAATTACACTTTTACGTGACCTATATTTAAGTTTTGCGTACGATGCCAGTAAACGGTTCATACTCGATTAATGCATCATGTAAAATAACGCAGTAAGCGATAGTTTCATTTGCAAATGCAGATGATGCTTCAACTTCCAGCTTCAAATCGATCACCACGTTATGGACGCTCTCGTTTTGACGGGTGCAATTGATAATGAAGATAGGCTGCTTTTCGAACTCTTTGTAGCTAAGAAGGGAGCTCTCCTGCGACGAGTCGTAATATTGATTACGAAAGTTTAAATATTCTTCGTAAGCATCCACATACTTGTTATCGGTAAAAACCAGATTTTGCTGCTCATACGGATATCTTCGGTTGTTAATGTTTGCTTTTATATTGGAAATGCTTAAATGGTTAAACTCGCTCGCATCTGCTTCTTTGTTATTTCGCTTCCTAGTTTGGAACGCAATCAGTAGCCATTGAGGCCGTTGAAAACCGGTGCTGCTTTTTACCGACCAAACCAATGATCTGGTGCTGGGTAAGGTTGGGTATACGTAAAGGTCGCGCGCATGAAACGCCACTTGTATCGGCGAATTCTTGTTAATCCTCCCGTAGATCGATAACTTCATAGCATCGTTAGGAATTATGTACGGAACTTTCCATGTTACCTTCGTAAGATTAATCTTAACTTCAGTCTCGCCTTTATAGCAATCACTATCGTCCTTGGAACGAATTAATATCAGTTCTTGACGGATGTTGACTAGAGGCTTCCTGTATCCTTCGGCAAACCCGAGTACATGCTTTAGAGGTATGGAAGCGCAGAAAGCCGTCTTCGTGCTATTTAGTATCTGAGGAGACCCGGAAGGGCTCCAACCTGCATGCGATAAGCATCTGCTTTGATCTGATGTGTATGAGCAAAACCCCTTGATGGTGCTGTTTATTCCGGGTAATCGAACAGTTTCTATCACCTGATCACCCAAAATAAACCTAATTTCGTCGAAGAGAAAGAGCGGCGCGTTGTTGGTGAAATCGTAAGCTTTATTTGCGGTAGTCGGATTCAGCGTTCCTTCTAAATATATAACGCTATCGTAGGTGGCCGTGATGAGATCCGCTTTCTGTATGACGAGATTAATCTCATCGGAGTTACCATAAGCGTTTGTCGTATAAGGATGGTATGTTCTGCGATCGCATTCCACGATCATGTCTTCATACTTTACGCCCGTGAATAGGTTTTTTAATGCTTCTTCCATCTTTTCTTAGTACTGTATAGCCGAGATATTGCAAAAACTGTACGTCGTCTTCGGTTAATGCACCGCGAGCAATTGTTGCGTCGATGGCCGACGATGGATGACTAAATGAAGAACCTTGCTTACAGAAAATTTTAAGTCCCATATTTTTTCAGCTCCAATCGAATAGTCACTCTTTCTTCGCCGAAATCTACTAAATGACCGTCTTGATCGACTAACCTCAAGGTTATGTTATCTATTTGATGCGCGAGTACCGGTAAATATATAATCGTAGCCGGCTCCTTGATTAACTTATAGCCCGGCTCAACGTGTACGTCAAATTCAAAGATTGTATGAGATAGCGCACTGTTTCTGTATGCTCCACCCGTTAGATTACACTCGACGTGTATATTAGTAGCGTTGATTATTTGCACGTCCAGATCAGATTCATGGGTTCTACCTCCTTTATACAATTTAGGAGAGAAACCGAGCATGCGACCGATGGAGTTCGATTTCCTAAAGTCAATATCGTGTATGGTT